>NC_053429.1:90340025-90462030 GCF_007990345.1 Gossypium hirsutum | reverse complement strand
AATATTGCTATAGTGTGTGATTGAATTGCTATTGCATAGATTGCTTTGATTGTGAATATGAGAATGCATGTTGAGAAATTAATGTAGTAAAGACTTCCGTGTTGAACATTTGGATTGGACTTGGATACTCATACCATGAAATTAGGTGGTATGTGAGCTAGTGTAAGACATGTCTGGGACATGCATCGGCCACATTATGAGAGCCAGTGTAAGAAATGTCTGGGACATGCATCGACATTGAGACGAGAGCTAGTGTAAGACATGTCTGGGGCATACATCGGCCTCGGGATATACAAGCTAGTGAAAGACCTGTCTGGGACATGGCGTCAGCTTGTTGTGTGTCAGTGTAAGACCTGTCTGGGACATGGCATTGGCCTCGATATATGAAAGTCAGTGTAAGACCTGTCTGGGACATGACATTAACTTTAATGTGCTAGCCAGTGTATAATGTACATTTGGTGAGGATGTAAATAGGTAAGTCATGCCTATGAGAATGATTTTGTGATGACCTTATGATTATAGGTCTATACTTGTGATGTATAAACATGTATTTTTACCAGTGTGGTGAAAATGAATTAATAAGGTGTGATAAACTTAGTATCATAAATTTACACTAAAACAGTTTTGAATAGCAGTAGCAGTCCAACTTTGAAAATCCACCAAAAATTGTGGAAATTGATTTAAAGGCTGAATAAAATATCAAATTAAAGCTTAATAAGTCTAGTTTCACGTAAAAGAAATAGTGTAAGCAAAGGAGTTTCATACTATGAAATATTTAAATTGTTGTGAGACAGAGTTAGAATAATTTCAAAATCCCCTGTTCTAATTTGAGAAAATCATTGGAAATTGTAAAAAAATAATTATGGGTTATAATTTATATTATTAGAATTCTTAATGAGTCTATTTCAAAATAAATATATAGGAACAACATCTGAGCCTCGTATTATGAGATAATTAATTTTTAGTGAAGAGGGGTCAGAACTATCAGTTAGAAAAAAAGGGTAATTAAGGAATAAACTGTACTTATTGGGTAGACCAAAAATTCTGAAAATTTTATGGTAAGAAGATATATGAGTCTAGTTTAAGGGAAAATTAGCAGATCTTAATTTGGAGTTCCATAGCTCTAGATATAAATAATTTAGTGACCATTACTCGAGAAAATAGCTTGACTGGAACATAAGTAAAAAATGCAAATATGGTTGTATTACATTGAGAAACAAGTTGATAAATTGCTTATTATTTACATACGGTCTTACTAAGCTATAAAGCTTACCCTCTGCTTTTCATTTCTTTAGTGTTTTCAAGTTAGCTCGGGGTTGAAGATCGTCGGAGACAGCATCACACTATCAAGCCATCACCTTTGGAGTATTGACATATGTGTATTAAGCACCTTCAAGTGAGTGGCATGTATAAGGACTTAGGGTCCGTTTGTTTACATGTAAAAGATTTTACGGAAAATGTTTTCTACATTTCCTGTGTTTGTTTCACAGAAAATAGTTTGGTCAACAGAAAATGACTTACAGGTCAAGGTAAAATAATCCATTTTTCTTGCAAAATGACTTACCATTTTGAAAAGCGTAAGCCATTTTCTGGAAAAGAGCTCATCTATAGATAATTTTATTTTTATATAAAAGTTAACTTAAATCAAGCTTAATATTATTATATTGATAATAGATTTTATTTTTATTTTTAAAAATATTTAAAATATTATATTTTTCAATATTATTAAACATACATATTTAATTATTTATATTTAGTCTTATAATAAATTATTAATATAATAAATATAATTTATTATTTTAATAAATTATTTAATATTTCAATTTTATTTTAATAATAAATTTTAAAAATAATAATTTTAAATAATATTATTGACATATTATTGAAAATATTCAATATTGAATATGTTAATAATAAATATTTATTACAATTATAAATATATTAATAATAAATGTTTTGTAGTATAAAGATTAAAATATGTCAAACACTTCACAGATTTGTAATTCAGTCTTTGTACTTTTATTTTCAAGACTTTAGTCCCTTTACTTTTCAAATTTGAAAATCAAGTCCAATAGTTGACATCGTTAAAATTTTTTTGTCACTTTTGTTGATGTCACATTTTTAAATAAAAAATACTCACTTAATAGTCATGTAATTAAAAAATGACGTTGTAATGAATATGAATTTAACATAATATTTTTAATATATACAAAAACAATGTAAAATATAAAATTATAGATAAAAATAAATTTACTTAAACAATGAAAAAATAAGAAAATCTCAAATGTATGTTTGTTTAATTGAAAACAACTTTTATGAAATATTTTTAAGAAATCTACCAAACAACAGAAAATATTTTACACAGATTCCTCCAAACACCAGAAAATATTAGCTTTTCCAGAAAAGTAAATCATTTTCCAAAAATCATTTTCCAAAAATCATTTTCAGTGGAACAAATGGAGCCTTAGTTTTTATGATAGATGTTGTTATGATTAGCCAAATGTATTGGCTTATATTGATTAATTGTATATAGCCATGAGATGTGGCTTATAATGATTGTGGCTTGTAAGCCTAGTTATTCATGATAAGTTCTAATGCTTGCGATGCGATGATGTTTTTATGCTTGTGGGACATGCATGATTGGTGTTAAGACATGTGTGTATGATAAATGCTTCATGACCAATCAAAATGGTTATAGCCATGAAGTAATTGTATGGTATAGAAATAAGACGATGATGATTGAACATGAATGTTTAATGTTTAAATAAAGTCACTTGACAAGGTCAATGAATATGGATTAATGTGTCTAGACTTGAGATTATATGAGTATGTGAAACTTGTGAACGATAGCATGTTAAAATTAAGAATATACCTTAGTGAAGTCTGCTAAATCATTAAAATGATGCCATGATGTATAACTTTGATGTGTGTAAAGATGTGAGAGATTAATGGCAACAAAAGGCTTGGAAAATAACCTTAGTGTTAGCCACACGGGTAGAGACAAGGTCGTGTGTCTCAGCTGTGTGGATGACATGGCCTAGCACACGGGTGTGTGGTTTGGCTGTGTGGTTAAATTTTGTTTGCTGACATCATAGTCAGAGAGTTACACGTCCTGAGGACACGGGCGTGTCCTGGGCACACAGGCGTGTGACCCTGTTTCATGGAAAGAAATTTTCTAAGTTTTCTCAAAACTTTTTAAGGTTCTCGATTTAGTCCCTAACTACTTTCAATGCATGTTTAGGGCGTCGTAGGCCCATGTATGAGACATTATGCATGTGTATAAAAATTTTTGAATTAAAAAAAAAATTTATGGCCCGATTTTTACACGTATGTGTATGTTTAAGTCCGGTAATACCTCGTACCTTGCCCTGTCGCCGAACACCGGTAAGGGGTGTTACAAAGCCACATGCCCGTGTACCTTTCGAAGTAGCCCTACATGCCCGTGTGTCAGGTCGTGTGCTAAGCCATGTAATAGCCTGAATTGTAGCCCTTAAAAAGCTATAGGGGACACACGACCATGTCACCTGACACACGGCTGAGACATACGCCCGTGTCTCTGCCCTCGTGGACGAAAATAGGCCATTTTACAAGCCATTTTTCTTACCTAACTAGGCAAAGTTTTCACATATACACAAGCCATAGCAAGGCATCAAAATCATGCATAAAAAAGTCATATACATATGGTATAATATCATACCACCAATGTGCCCTTAGGCATCTCAAATGACAATATGTAAACATGTAAAATCATGCACTCATTTTGGTCAATAAATCAACTAACTTTTAAGCATATTTGTATCAATACATACAATTAAATTTACTAACCAAAAGCTTACCAAATGGTGCCAAATATACCATTCAACAAATAACATCAATAACCATATAAGCCATTCAAAACAAAGTATTAATTCTCAACATTTTCAACAAGTTACAAGCTATATATAATATGCATATTTAAACCATAACTTCATCTTCCATAATTCAAGCATATCAAGCCAAACATCATCCATATCAAGGCTATCATTTACATGCCATTACATAAGCCAAACCAATTGGCTATTTCAACAACCAACATTAGCCAAAATACCTATACATGCCATTATAACCAAAATTAAACAACCGAATGTACGAAAAGAGCCAATGGATAGTGTGATATAGCTCCGACAAGATTCCAACTTGAACGAGCTTCCGATTCACTATAAAACATGGAAAATAACACAGAGTAAGCATTTAAGCATAGTAAGTTCATATAACATAGAATAAAACTTACCAGATGGTCACATAATAGGTAAGTAAACATAGCAAATCCCAACATAATTTGGCCAAATGCCTAAGCACATATACATCAACCATGTTAGCCATGTAAATACATATATACACCAATAATCATGGATGAGCACATCTATTGGTTAAGTTTCATATACGTGTATCATCCAATTCAATTTTCCATATACCATGTAACAACATTTCCATGTAATTCATATATGTCCCTTTAATAGTTTGTATTGAACTTTTACCATTTCGTATCAGAATATTGCCCGTTGAACCTGTCAACGGGATACCTGGGATAGCTCACACATATTATGCTAACTCATATACCTATAATCTGTCAAATCTTGTACATGTATGCTCACGAGCTGTAAATCGGTATGTTTACACGAGCTGTAAATCAGTATGCTCACATGAGCTGTGAAAATGGGCTTGCTCACACGAGCTGCGGGTCGGAACGTAGCTACACTATGCTGATCAAATGAGTTGTGGAGTATCTAGAACACATGCCATACCTCAGCCATCGACAGAACGTTCAGGACCAACACCCGAATCATGTAAACCCTAATGACATGTCATTTGTATCCTACGAATTCCTAAGGTACAAACGAGGCTCGGTAATTGTCAAACTTTGTTGGATGTGCAATTGTGTATATATATCTCAATTCATAATTCATAATAATTAAATATAAAACATCTAAACACAATTTAATCACCCAAACTTACCTCGATGAGTATATGTAGATACGAAGATGATTAATCCGAGACTTTCTCTTTGCCCCGATCTAAAGCCGTATGAGGTCTGTCTTGATCTAAACGGATAAATTTAGCTAAATTTAATATGTATTTTAATCAATTTAGCCTAAAATCATATTTTGAAAAATTATCATTTTGCCCCTATACTTTTAATTTCTTTTCAATTTAGTTCCTAACTCATAAAAATAGAAATTCATGAAATTCCACCCCAACCCACTATAGCCTAATATCAATTATGTCCCTAAGAAGCCCTATATTTAATTTATTTCACAATTTCACCATGTAAAAAATATATTTTTCAATTTAATCCCTATTTGACAATTTCATAAAAAATCTCTTAACAAAAGTTGCTTATCTAACAACAACCATCTATTTTCTATATTCATTAATGATAAAACCCTAATAGTTTAACAGTTTCACAAATTAGTCCCCGGGCTAGCTAGATTAAGCTATAATGATTCCGAAAACGTAGAAATCATGAAAAACGAGACAAATTAATACCTAATCAAGCCAAACAAGCATGGCCAAACCCTAGCTACAAAAATGGCTACTTTATCTTGTGAAAAATTAGTTAAAGAAGAAATAAAAGATGAAAGCTTACTTTACTTTATTTAATTTATCATTTAACTACTAAATTTCATATACAACCTTTTAAAACATTAATAATTACACTTATGCCAAACCATGCTCATCCAGTAACATATAAATGGTATAATTACCATATAAGGGCTCATAATTTAAGGTTCTATAACTATTTAATACTATTAGCTACTAGAACTCAGCTTTTGCACTTTACGCGATTTAAACCTTTTTACAAAATTGAGCTTGTAAACAGTAAAATTTCTTAATAAATTTTTTTATACAGTATTACTATCATGTTGTAGGCAATAAAATAATAATAAAATAAATATTTTGATGTCAAATTTGTGTTCCTGAAACCACTGTTTTGATTTCACTAAAAACGGGCTGTTACAGATTATGTTTTGAGGTAATTATGAATTATTGGTAATGATACACGTAACAACCTGATTTTGGGCCTAGTCGAAATAGTGGTTTCGGGACCACAAATTCGACGAGGAAAAATTTATTTACATCGTATACAATTTCATGGAATCATTTTGTGAAAATTTCATTCGAAAATTTCGATGTTTGGGCACTCAATTTAGTCAAAAGGTCTAAATTGTAAAAATTGCAAAAGTTGAGTTCTACATGTTAGAGGGTCCAATTGTTATGAAATTTTAAATTGGAGGTCCTTAAATGGTAATTAGACCATTGGTTAATTTTTTGGACTAAAATGGACATAAAATAGGTGAAATAGAATATTTTTAAGTTAGGGGCATTTTGGTCATTTAGTAATTAAAATGAATTAAAAAAATAAAAGCCAAAATTTCTTGTCTATCTTCTTCCTTGGCTGAATTTTACATGAAGAAACCATGACTATGGTTTTCTAAGCTTCCAAGCTCGATTGTAAGTTCATTCTTGCCCCGTTTTTAATGGTTTTTACGTTTTTAAAATCCTCGTAACAAGATCTACCTATTTCTACCATTTATTTGAGTTATGATGAAGGTCTAGGGTTTGACCCATGTTAGAAATTTTTTCATTTTGATGTTTAATGGTAGATTCTGCATGTTTATGGTTGGAGAAACAACTTTTGCTAAGTGATTTTCAGTGAAAATGCTTAAAAGGACTAAATTGTAAAAGTTAAAAAATATGTAGTAAAAGTGTGTTTTAATGGAAATTGTGGGCTGTTATAGTTCTGAAAATGATTCGAGAAGGCTTGTATGTTAAAGAAATTGAATAAAAATCATTTTACGAGCCTAAGGGAAAAAGTATAAATATGAAAAAGTTTAGGAGCAAAAATGTAATTTTGTCATAATATGATTTTTGGGTCACAATGAGTAATGTGACTAATAAATAAGCTAAATTTTATATTTTAGATCAAGGAAAATGAGGTTTGGACCTAGAATGGGGGAAAACGCGTATTTGACGGTTAGGTCTTTTTCACCATTTTTGGTATCGAGGTAAGTTCGTATGTTTAATAAGCATTTAATTGTACATGTATAAATGTTTAATTGATAAAATTGTGATAAATTCCTTATTATTAAAATGAAATGCGAATGCTATGGAGTACGATATTATGGAAATGACCATGAGATTTTATGATACACTATGTAATGATTGATCAAAAATATGTCTATGATACTTGATGACATTGTGATGAGTTGTAATTTCATGTATAAATGTGATTATCTTTATTATTATCATTATGAAGAATTATGTGATTAATCATTATCATGAGTTATATGATTGGTCCTCTGGACAAGTTCAACGAAGCCGTGTAACTAAGGAAATCCCATTTGAACCTTAAGAATAGTTTAGGATACAAGTGACATGTCACTAGGAACTATGTGATCTAAGCTCATGAGTTGTGGTCTGAATTCATGATATATGTGACACATGTTATGGCGGTTCGGGTGCTAGTTTTGTATGTTCTACCGGTGCAAGGTAGTTCGGCATGTGTTGCGGATACCTGATAGCTTGTGTGAGTAGCCCGCGTAGCTACATCCTGACCGACAGCTTGTGTGAACAGACCCGTGAGTAGCTCAAAAGCGAGCAACATGTGATATGTGATATGAGGTAGCATTGGCTACATATGGGGCACTTAGGTGCGAGATTCCGATGTATTCGATGGTATCCCAAGTGTTCAATGGGTAAATTATCAAGTAACTTGACAGAAAAATTGAGGGGTAAGTTAATGAGAAGAATAAGTATATGGTTATGTTATGAGATAGTACAGGTACGTACTCAAAACTCATGAGCATTAAGCTTGGTATGTGGTAAGAATGCAAATGAATGAGTTATGTCTATGAGAATGATTTTCTATAATGACCTTGTGATTATAGGTTTATATTTATGGCGTAAAAATATATGGTGAATTCGATTGAGAATCATGTGTAAGGCTTTCAGGCCAAATTGAATTGAGACACGATGTGCTTATTATTTTAATATTGTGATTCAATGAATAAAGAAAAGAGAGAAAGACCGGCATAAAAGCCTAATAAAAACAGATATGAAAGTATGGATAGCTAAGAGTTTTGGACCATTGAAGGATGTTAAGCTATATGAATTGGGAAATATGAATATACATAATTAATACGCACTTTTATTATGAATGCTGAAATGATTTGTCAAATGTTGAAGTGTTTTATGAGAGTTTATGTTTGCTTGACTAATGTCAAGACACAATAAATTTATGTTTATAGATTAAAAGATGGGTATTGCAATTGATTAATGTGTACCCACGAGAACATATTGATGAAATTGGTAAATGCATGTTAATGATTTGCTTATTATTTTCATATGGACTTACAAAGCTATATAGCTTACCCCCTTTTCTTTCCCACCTGTCATAGGTTTATTCTGCTAGCTCGGGTTGGAGATCGTCGGGAGATTCTATCACACTATCAAGCTATCATGTTGGGTAAATGAATGCAAACCTTTAAGACTATGGCATGTATAGGGACCTAGTCATTTTGTGTATGTGTCATTATGATATGGCCAAATGTATTGACTTGTAATGAATAAGGATCTGATTTGGTATGTAGCCATATAAATTGGCTTATATTGGCTAATGGGTTGCAAGCAATTTAATTACTCATATGCCTATGCCAATGTCATTTGTGATGTGGTTTATAATGGTATGTTAATGAAAGTTAGTACAAGGGAATCATGAAAGAGTAAAATTAGCATTAAAACATTTTTGGACAGCAACAGTAGTACAACTTTGAAAAATCACCAAAAATTGTGAAAACTAAATTATAGGTTTAATAAAATATGAAATTAAATCTTATTGAGTCTAGTTTTACATAGAAGAAATGATGTAAGCAAAAGAATTTAATTTTATGAGATATTTGAATTTTTGTGAGACAAGGTCAGAATGATTTCGGTTTCCCGTATTCTGAATTTGGAAAATCATTAAAAATTGTATAAAAATACTTGGGGGTTTAAATTTATATTTTTAATTTATTAATGAGTCTAATTTCAAGAGAAATAAATGGGAACGTCATCCAAATCCCGTACTAAGATCTAATTAATTTTTAGTGAAGAAATGTCGAAACTGTTAAACAGTAGAACAAGGATGAATTTGAAGAATTAACTGTACTTATTGGCTAAACAATAAGTTCTGAAATTTTTATGGTAGGAATATATTTGAGTCTAGTTTCGGAAAACTCAATGAGATCTTAATTTAGAGTTCTGTAGCTGAATATATAAATAATTTAGTGACTATGACTCAAGTAGACAGTTTTGTTATGAACAGTAAATAATTATTTTGATATGTTTAAGCCTTGATTATGGTTGTGTTGGTAGCTTAATTGTGCCATGTTAAGTTCCATTGAAAGTGTATATGTGAGTATGCAAATGAGGGTGGCAAATGACTTGGTACATAGCCATTTCCCTAGCCAACGGGCAGAGACACAACCGTGTGTCTCAGCCGTGTGAAGGACACGGCCCCGAGACACCGACGTGTGACTTGACCGTGTGACCCCAAATTGTGCATGACGTCATAATTAGAGAGTTACATGGGCTGAGGACATAGGAGTGTGTATGACCACACAGCCTACCCACACGGGCGTGTGACTCTTCAAAGTATGAAAATTTTCTAAGTGTAGTAAAAGTTCCAAAAGTTCTCGATTTAGTCCCGAACCACTCCCAACGTATGTTTTGGGCTTCGTGGGCCTGTATAAGGGATGATATTCATGTGATTGGATGAATTTGATTTGGACCAAATTTTATGGTCCGATTTTGTATGAATGTTTATGTTTAAGTCTGGTAACACCTCAAACCCTGTCTCGGCGTCTGATACGAGTATGGGTTGTTACATTTAGTGGTATCAGAGCTATAGTTTAGTCGATCTCAGACTAACATAGCATATGTGAGTCTAGCTATACATTCCAAATTACTACTTGTGATAGTGCGATATCTCCCAGCTCTGACGAAATTGTTTTGTTAAGACTGAGATGACTTCCAACCGAGCTATTTTTCGATAATGCTGAAAATGATATTGAAATGATTGAAATGTGCTTATGATGTGTCAAAATTTGGAAAGGTATGAATAGAAGTTCACGATATGTATGTGTTAATGTACGAAATGAGATAACCACAAGTTAGGAAATGTGAAAAGCGGAATGAAATGAAAGTTTATATGGTGATAAGCTCATCCATGTTTGTTTGGCAATGCATATGATGTTATGTGCCCAACATATTTGATTAAGTGAATACGATAAGTAAATTTACTCAAATTGTGATGATATGATGTTGGTGATGGATGCTAAGTCATATGTGTGTACTTATGAGAGTCAAATTAGAGGCTTTACGACCTCACCCCCTTACCAGTGTTGTTTTATAACAAAAATTCATGAGAATCATGTGGAATAAGTCCATAAATGTGAAACCAAAAAGTTTGGTGGTGAAATAATTAGTAATGCATACAAAGATAAGAATAGTTTAGAAAGTGGAAACAATTTTGGAAGGATATCATATTGTTCTAAAGATTATTCAAATTAAGCAATGTCACGGTTAAAGAAAAAGTTAATCTCAGCTAATCGACTTATTCAGGTATGATGTCTAAAGTATGTGTTTGCTGAAATTTTCCTCGAATTGATTTTCGTTAGTGAATGGAATGATGCAGGGTTCATGATGACAGAATTAGTCAAATAAATGATAATTGAGTAGTAAAGATGTCTGTGTGTGACAGTTATAGTTGAAAAGAATATGATGATCTTTTCTGGGTATTCTATATATTCTTTTATCCTCAGAGATATGTGTGTGATTGTTCATTTTCTCGTGAAATTCTTATCGTGTGAGAATGTTAGCTGACTATAATGTTAGACGAAAGTTCTGTTGGTCTGGTTGGGTCATGATCGACATTTCTTTATCTCTTCAGAATTCTATTCTGATATGTTGGAATGAAGTCGATGGTAAAAATTTATGTGAGACTATTCTTATGTTTCTACTGATTATCGTTTTGTTTTATATATGCGGGAAATATATTATCTCTATTATGAAGGAAGTCCAGAGTTGGTAAGTAGTGTTTTTCTTCTGGCTTTCTCTAGGGAATTATCAAGATCTTTATTATCTTCTTGTGAGTTATGTTCTCGGACTTCCGATATGGTATGGTATCTTAGATTTCTTTATCTCGATTTTTCTAGCTTTCTTATTTCGTGAATTATCAACCATGGCTTATCTTTAAAGTGTGTTCTTCAGCTTGAGATAACTATGTCTATTATGATTATGCTTCTAGTTCGATCATAGAAAAGTGGTGATTTTGGTATCTGGATTTCTCTAATTTTCGTGTAAGGAATTGACATTGGCAAAGGTATAAGTGGTGAAATCACGAGCTTCAATTTGTATGATGGGTTTCTTTTCTCAGGTAAGTTAATTAAAGTCAAAACTGTAACACCCCGAACCCGAGACCGTCACCGGAGTCGAACACGAGGTGTTAACAGACTTTAAACCACTTATAAAAAAAAATTTCCCAGACACTGCCAATCTGCATACTATTCTCTTTAAAAATCATATCTTGAGTTCAGAAACTCGGAATCCAGTTCTGTAAATTTTCCCAGAAACTACACTCATATGCCCATCTACATATGTTTTTCTAGAATTTTTGGTTGGGCCAATTAGTACAGTTTATTAGTCAAAGTATCCCATGTTACAGGGATCGACTACACTGACCTTTACGCATTACGACTTGGATATCTCCCTGTACAGGGCTTCAATACTGATGCCGTTTGTTTCTATAGAAACTAGACTAAGAGAGGAATCTATACATATATGGCATGACTCCTAATTGTCTCTGGTTAATTTATAATGAATTTCCAAATTTGGAAAAGGAAATCCAGAAACCGTTCTGGGCCTGTCTCACGAGAACCTGAATATCTCTTAACATACTGTCCATATGATTGTTTCGTTACTTTCCTATGAAAATAGATTCATCAAGGTTCGTTTACATAATTTATTCACTATTTAATTCCATTCCTACTATTTTTAGTGATTTTCCAAATCTGCATCACTGCTGCTGTCAGCATCTGCCTTTAAGGTAGACTTTACCTATTTCATAGTTTCCATGATTCAACTAGCCCTTTTAGCATAAATAGCACAAATTATGATAGTGATTAACCATTCCCATGGCCAATCCTTGTTAAGCATATCCACACCTCTCAATAACCATATCCATACCAAATGATGATAACATTATGCTCAAACATATATAAGCCATTTTCGCATGGCTATCCAAAATTATACAAGTCCAAAGGGTCCATGACCCACAACAAAAAGGGTAGTCCTATACATGCCATTTCGAAGTTCAACCAAAATTGTACCAAAAGGGGGGGGGGCTTTGATAGTGTGGGCGACTTCGACTTCAAAATCCCGAGTCCGATAGCTGGAGAACCAAAATCTATAAAACAGAGAATCAAGGAGACGGAGTAAGCAATTTATGCTTAGTAAGTTTTGAGCAAGGGATTCCAGCACAACAAAAGTATAGCATTCATGTAGCTAAACGGATAATTTCATATGCACAATTTTTCAATATCATACTTACTTCACATTTCCAACCCTTTTATTCATACACAAAGATCAACTTAGCCAAAGGCCGGTAGCTCATTTATCAACTGAGCGAATACTTATTTGTAAGGGCTCAACTAATTCAAAGCACATACGAAACATACCTTAATGTTGGGATGTTTCAAGCGCATTAACTGAAACTTTTACAGCAAGATCATTCATTCCCAAATCACGTACCTTCGGAATTTAACCGGATATAGCTACTCGTTCAAATGCCTTCGGGACATAGCCCGGTTATAGTAACTCGCACAAATGCCTTCGGGACTTAACCCGGATTTAGTAACTCGCACAAATGCCTTCGGGCTTAGCCCGGAATTAGTATCTGGCACAAATGCCTTCGGGCTTAGCCCGGAATTAGTATCTCGCACAAATGCCTTCGGTCTTAGTTCGGATATGGTCACTTAGCACAAAGCCTTCGGGACTTAGCCCGGACATCATTCAAATAACCATGCACATTTAACAATAAATCATGGCACATTAGTATTTCATTTTCGTTAGCAAAACTCGAACACAAGACACTTATCATTCTTGCAATTTCGGCTCAATAGCCACACACAAAGAGCATGATTTTAATTTGCTTAAAACATGATCTAATCAAATCATAATTTAAGCTCTTTTACTCAAGAACTTACCTCGGGTGTTGTCGAACGATTCCGATAGCTATTCGACCACTTTTTCCTTCCCTTTATCGGATTTAGTTCCCCTTTGCTCTTGAGCTTAATTAAACAAATAAATTGATTTAATCATTTGAGCATCGAAAAGAGGAACACAAGGCACTTAGCCCATATTTATACATTAGACATTAAAGTCACATATGTACGGAATCATGAATCAAACTCAACATTTTAGCTAATTTTCCCCCTTGGCCGAATTTTCTAAGCCAAGACAAAAGCATCAATATGCTTGCCTCTAACCGAATACATGCAACACCAATCTCCTTCCTATGGCCGAATATGCATGTCTATGTTGGGGCCGATTGCAACACTTACTACATTCTACAAGTATGGTCACTTGTATTGACTAAACACCATTTTGTTTCAAGTTCAAAACTTGGCTAATACACACATATATACACTAGTAAAGCATCCTCTCCCTTTCCATCAATTTAACACATGCATTACTCATTAATATACAAAAATTATATTCGGCCTTAGCACACAACTTGCTAGCCGATTCTTCTCCATCTAGCAACCAATGCACATATGTGCTCACTCAAAAATGCTAAAAAGAAGATTCAAGAATCATCAATCCACCATCACATGCATCATTAACAAGCTTCATATTTAGCATGCAATGGCATTAATACAAAATCCACCTAGGCCGAATATCATCCCCATGACATAGCAAAGATTTGAACCATGGGCTAATTAGAACTCAAGCTAGCAACTAAAAACATGCATGAATCTCATGGCACAACCTCAAACATACCTTGATCTAGATACAAGTATGGCCAAACCTCCTCCTAATCCTCTTCCAAACCAAATATGAAGCAAGAACTCCTTCCTCCTTCCTTAGAATTTTTGGCCAAAAGAAGACAAAAAAAAAAGGATGAACAAATTTTTTTTCTTTTCTTTTCTTTAACTCACGGCAATGGGGGGGGGAACAACCACACACTTTTTTTTGTTTTCATCATATTCCCTTTCATTATTTTATGCCCATGCTCCTTATTTTATCATACTTCCCATGACACACTAACTCAACATGTTTATGACATGTTCTTGCCCATCACACTTGGTCTACCATGCTTGTCATGGCCGGCCACTACTAATTAGGGGGGAATTTGACATGCAAGTCCCCCCTTTTTATTTCATGCACTAATAGGTCCTTATGCTTTGACCTATCACATTTCAAAATTTTCTCACATAAGTCCTATTTACTAAAATTCACCTACAATTAAACAAAATTCAAACACGAAATTTTCACACATGCACATGTACATATAATGAGCATCAATTATGACGGTTAATTATTTTTATGACTCGGTTTAGCGGTCCCGAAACCACTTCCCGACTAGGGTCAATTTTGGGTTGTCACAACTCTCCCCCACTTAAGAAATTTTCGTCCCCGAAAATCTTACCGGTAAATAAGTTTGGGTATCGTTCTTTCATCGAGCTCTCGGTTTCCCAAGTAGCTTCCTCGATCCCGTGTTTGATCCATAACACCTTAACTAACGGAACCCTTTTGTTTCGCAACTCTTTCACTTCACGAGCTAGGATACGAATCGGTTCTTCTTCATAACTCAAGTCAGATTGAATTTCAACTTCTGAGGGATTAATCACATGTGACGGATCGGATCTATAACGTCGAAGCATCGAAACATGAAAGACATCGTGAATCTTTTCAAGTTCAGGGGGCAAAATCAATCTATACGCAACCGGACCAACTCGTTCGGAGATTTCGTACGGCCTAATGAATCTCGGGCTCAACTTGCCCTTACGGCCAAATCTGAGTACCTTTTTCCAAGGCGAAACTTTAAGAAACACTTTATCTCCCACCTGATATTCAATGTCTTTTCGTTTCAAATCCGCATACGATTTTTGACGATCTGTGGCTGCCTTCAGACTTTCACGGATTACCTTTACTTTCTGTTCGGCATCTTTAATCAAATCAACTCCGAAAATTTTACTTTCACCGAGCTCGGTCCAAAACAATGGTGTATAGCATTTACGACCGTACAAAGCCTTGTAAGGTGCCATCTTAATACTTGATTGAAAACTATTGTTGTAAGCGAATTCAATCAAAGGTAAATACCGTTCCCATGAACTACTGAACTCGAGGATACAACATCTCAACATATCCTCAAGTATCTGAATTATCCGCTCGGATTGACCATCGGTTTGGGGGTGAAAAGCAGTGCTAAAATGCAGCTTGGTACCCAAAGCTTCTTGCAATTTCTTCCAAAATCGTGAGGTGAATCTCGGATCTCTATCCGACACGATAGAAATAGGTACCCCGTGTAATCTCACAATCTGAGAAACGTACAATTCAGCTAGTTTATCCAATGAAAAATCCGTACGCACGGGGATAAAGTGAGCCGACTTAGTCAGTCTATCAACAACAACCCAAATCGCATCTTTCTTACTTGCTGACAATGGCAGTCCGGACACAAAGTCCATTGTGACTCGATCCCAATTCCACTCGGGTATCATGATCGGCTGAAGTAATCCTGAAGGCACTTGATGTTCTGCTTTCACTTGTTGACATATTAAACATCTCGAAACAAAGTCGAAGATGTCTCGTTTCATACCATGCCACCAAAACCAACGTTTCAAATCGTTGTACATTTTCGTACTCCCCGGGTGAATTGACATTCGGCTACAATGGGCTTCGTTCAGAATCATCGAAATGAGTTCCGAATTCCTTGGAACACACAAACGACTTCTGAACCTCAAACAATCATCATCATCAATTTGAAACTCCGATTCCTTGTTCGGAACACACTCAGCCTGTTTTGCAACCAATTCATCATCAACTTTCTGGGCTTCACGAATTTGATGAATAAATAATGGTTTGGCTTTTAATTCAGCTACTAACACATTGTCGGGTAGAACAGACAAGTGCACATTCATCGCTCGTAAAGCAAACAATGATTTCTGGCTTAAGGCGTCCGCAACCACATTAGCCTTTCCCGGGTGGTAATCAATGACAAGCTCGTAATCTTTCAACAACTCAAGCCAACGTCTTTGTCGCAGATTTAAGTCTCTTTGAGTCATCAAATATTTGAGACTTTTGTGATCCGAAAATACATGGCACTTTTCACCAAATAAGTAATGTCGCCATATTTTTAAAGCAAATACGATGGCAGCTAGTTCAAGATCATGGGTCGGATAATTTTTCTCATGTGGCTTTAATTGTCTCGACGCATAGGCCACCACTCGACCTTCTTGCACCAATACGCAACCCAACCCAAGTAGGGATGCGTCACTATAAATGACAAACTCTTTGCCTGATTCGGGTTGCACTAAAATTGGAGCTTCAGTCAAATAAGTTTTCAGTTGATCGAAACTTTTCTGACATTTCTCCGTCCATTCGAACTTAACATCCTTTTGAAGTAGCTTCGTCATTGGTGTGGCTATCATCGAGAAACCTTTTACAAATCGTCGGTAATAACCGGCGAGCCCCAGGAAGCTCCGAACTTCGGTAATATTTCTTGGAGGCTTCCAGTTAAGTATGGCTGAAATTTTGCTCGGGTCAACTCGAATACCCGATGCGGATACCATGTGACCCAAGAAGCTAACCTCTCTTAACCAGAACTCACACTTACTGAACTTAGCATATAACTGCTTCTCCCGCAAAATTTGCAACACTAATCTCAGGTGCTCAGCATGTTCGGTCTCATCTCTTGAATAGACCAAGATGTCATCAATGAACACAACTACGAACCGATCCAAATATGGTCTGAAGATCCGATTCATCAAATCCATAAATACCGCAGGGGCATTAGTGAGTCCAAACGGCATCACTAAGAATTTGTAGTGACCATATCTCGTTCTGAAGGCAGTTTTGGGTATGTCCGAATCTCGAATTCGCAACTGATAATAGCCCGATCTCAAATCTATTTTTGAGAAGACTGAGGCTCCCTTCAGTTGGTCGAACAAATCATCGATACGCGGTAACGGATATTTGTTCTTTATTGTCACTTTATTCAGCTGACGATAGTCAATGCACAACCTCATGGTTCCGTCCTTCTTTTTCACGAACAATACTGGTGCACCCCAAGGAGAGAAACTTGGTCGAGCGAAACCTCTATCCGTCAATTCTTGCAACTGAGCTTTCAACTCTTTTAACTCGGTTGGTGCCATACGATACGGAGCTATCGAAATCGGCGTAGTCCCAGGTACAAGCTCAATACCAAACTCTATCTCCCGAACAGGTGGTAAACCCGATAATTCTTCAGGAAAAACATCCGGGTATTCACAAATCACCGGCACAGATTCGGGTTTCTTTTCTAATTCTTTGTCATCAAGTACATACGCAAGGTATGCTTCGCACCCTTTTCTTACATATTTCTGGGCCAACATTGAGGATATTACAGCTGGCAACCCCTTTAAGTCCGTAGACTCAACTCGGATTATCTCGTTATTTGCGCACCTCAAATCAATAGTCTTGCTTTTGCAGTTCACAACTGCATCATGCGCGGTCAACCAATCCAAACCAAGAATAACATCATATTCATCAAACGGCAAAAGCATCAAGTCCGCCGGAGAACAGGAACCTCGAATTACTAGGGGACATTTCTTACACACTTTGTCGACAAGCACGTAACGACCCAAGGGATTTGACACCCGAATTACGAACTCAGTAGACTCAATAGGTAAAGTCTTACTGGATGCTAAGGTTTCACATATGTAAGAATGAGTAGAACCGGGGTCAATCAAAGCAATTACATTAGTATCAAAGAGAGTAAAAGTACCGGTAATAACATCAGGCGAAGAAGCATCCTCGCGGGCACGTATAGCATAAGCTCTAGCAGGCGCACGAGCCTCGGATCTGGTCGTAGCATCTCTAGATCCTCTCTGACCACCGCTAGCATTGCCCGTATTTCTAGATGGTCTACCTCGAGCAGTGGTAGCACCCGGTTTCCCACTCCGATTTACATTCTATTCAGACAAGCTCGGGCAATCTTTAATGAATGGTCAACTGATCCGCACTTGTAACAGGAGCAGTCAGGGAATCTACAACTCCCCGAATGCCATTTACCGCAATATCGACATTCCGTTCTATCTCGACGTTCATTCCCAACACTGGCGGCCGAAGTGCCTCGTGTACCCACAGGGGGTCGATCACGATCTCGTCTAAAAAGGCCCGAAGTGCCTCTAGACCGGCCTACATCATCTCGAAATTTCTTCGATGCCTGTTGAAGAGACTTTCCCGAGGATCTTTTACGAAACTCCCCAGTTCCCACATCAACTTTTTGTTTTTCTTTTCTAAGCTCTTCGGCTTTTCAAGCTCGCTCGATAAGTACTACGAACTCTCGTATTTCAAGAATGCCAACGAACATTTTTATATCTTCACTCAGCCCATCTTCGAAGCGTTTACACATGATAGCCTCGGACGAAACACATTCCCGAGCGTATCTACTAAGTCTAACAAATTTTCGCTCGTAATCAGTAACTGACATAGAACCTTGCTTAAGCTCAAGAAATTCCTTCTGTTTTTGATCAACAAATCTCTGACTGATATACTTTTTCCGAAACTCAGTTTGGAAAAACTCCCAAGTTACTTGCTCTCGGGGCACAACAGAAGTCAGAGTACTCCACCAATAGTAGGCAGAATCGCGTAGCAAGGAGATAGTACACTTTAGGCATTCATCGGGTGTACAAGATAGCTCATCGAGATCCGGATAGTGTTGTCCAACCAAAATTCAGCTTGCTCGGCATCGTCGCTATCCGTAACTTTAAATTCAGTAGCCCCATGTTTTCGGATTCTGTCAACTGGGGGCTTATTTGACCTTATTTGGTCAGTTTCCGGAGGTATTGTAGGTGCGGGGGTGGTATTTGTCGGGAATGGAGGTTGTGGAACAGCCGTATTAGTTCGAATGTATTGGTTGAACCAATCATTCATCACGCTATAGAAAGCTTGTCTAGCTTCATCATTCGGGTTACTAGCATTAGGTTGAGAGTTCGCCGGCGCTGTCCCTTGTGCGGGAGCAGGCGCTACACTCTCAAGATCATCAGCTACCGCTCGGTCGGGATCGGGATCCATTACTATAAATAAACACATTTGCAAATGTCAGAAATCACCACACTATCAAATAATCACATAAAATGGCATGTATAGCTAGACCCAACGCATTACGGTAGTCCTAGAATCGACTAAACCGTAGCTCTGATACCAATCAAATGTAACACCCCGAACCCGAGACCGTCACCGGAGTCGAACACGAGGTGTTAACAGACTTTAAACCACTTATAAAAAAATTTCCCAGACACTGCCAATCTGCGTACTATTCGCTTTAAAAATCATATCTTGAGTTCAGAAACTCGGAATCCAGTTCCGTAAATTTTCCCTGAAACTAGACTCGTATGCCCATCTACATATTTTTTTCTAGAATTTTTGGTTGGGCCAATTAGTACAGTTTATTAGTCAAAGTCTCCCATGTTACAGGGATAGACTACACTGACCTTTGCACATTACGACTTGGATATCTCCCTGTACAGGGCTTCAATACTGATGCCGTTTGTTTCTATAGAAAATAGACTCAGAGAGGAATCTATAAATATATTGCATGACTCCTAATTGTCTCTGGTTAATTTATAATAAATTTCCAAAGTCGGAAAAGGAAATCCAGAAACCGTTCTGGGCCTGTCTCACGAGAACCTGAATATCTCTTAACATACTGTCCATATGATTGTTTCGTTACTTTCCTATGAAAATAGTTTCATCAAGGTTCGTTTACATAATTTATTCACTATTTAATTCCATTCCTACTATTTTTAGTGATTTTACAAATCTGCATCACTGCTGCTGTCAGCATCTGCCTTTAAGGTAGACTTTACCTATTTCATAGTTTCCATGATTCAACTAGCCCTTTTAGCATAAATAGCACAAATTATGATAGTGATTAACCATTCCCATGGCCAATCCTTGTTAAGCATATCCACACCTCTCAATAACCATATCCATACCAAATGATGATAACATTATGCTCAAACATATATAAGCCACTTTCGCATGGCTATCCAAAATTATACAAGTCCAAAGGGTCCATGACCCACAACAAAAAGGGTAGTCCTATACATGCCATTTCGAAGTTCAACCAAAATTGTACCAAAAGGGGGGGCTTTGATAGTGTGGGCGACTTCGACTTCAAAATCCTGAGTCCGATAGCTGGAGAACCAAAATCTATAAACAGAGAATCAAGGAGATGGAGTAAGCAATTTATGCTTAGTAAGTTTTGAGCAAGGGATTCCAGCACAACAAAAGTATAGCATTCATGTAGCTAAACGGATAATTTCATATGCACAATTTTTCAATATCATACTTACTTCACATTTCCAACCCTTTTATTCATACACAAAGATCAACTTAGCCAAAGGCCGGTAGCTCATTTATCAACTGAGCGAATACTTATTTGTAAGGGCTCAACTAATTCAAAGCACATACGAAACATACCTTAATGTTGGGATGTTTCAAGCGTATTAACTGAAATTTTACAGCAAGATCATTCATTCCCAAATCACGTACCTTCGGAATTTAACCGGATATAGCTACTCGTTCAAATGCCTTTGGGACATAGCCCGGTTATAGTAACTCGCACAAATGCCTTCGGGACTTAACCCGGATTTAGTAACTCGCACAAATGCCTTCGGGCTTAGCCCGGAATTAGTATCTCGCACAAATGCCTTCGGGCTTAGCCCAGAATTAGTATCTCGCACAAATGCCTTCGGATCTTAGTCCGGATATGGTCACTTAGCACAAAGCCTTCGGGACTTAGCCCGGACATCATTCAAATAACCATGCACATTTAACAATAAATCATGGCACATTCGTATTTCATTTTCGTTAGCAAAACTCGAACACAAGACACTTATCATTCTTGCAATTTCGGCTCAATAGCCACACACAAAGAGCATGATTTTAATTTGCTTAAAACATGATCTAATCAAATCATAATTTAAGCTCTTTTACTCAAGAACTTACCTTGGGTGTTGTCGAATGATTCCGATAGCTATTCGACCACTTTTCCCTTCCCTTTATCGTATTTAGTTCCCCTTTGCTCTTGAGCTTAATTAAACAAATAAATTGATTTAATCATTTGAGCATCGAAAAGAGGAACACAAGGCACTTAGCCCATATTTATACATTAGACATTAAAGTCACATATGTACGGAATCATGAATCAAACTCAACATTTTAGCTAATTTTCCCCCTTGGCCGAATTTTCTAAGCCAAGACAAAAGCATCAATATGCTTGCCTCTAACCGAATACATGCAACACCAATCTCCTTCCTATGGCCGAATATGCATGTCTATGTTGGGGCCGATTGCAACACTTACTACATTCTACAAGTATGGTCACTTGTATTGACTAAACACCATTTTGTTTCAAGTTCAAAACTTGGCTAATACACACATATATACACTAGTAAAGCATCCTCTCCCTTTCCATCAATTTAACACATGCATTACTCATTAATATACAAAAATTATATTCGGCCTTAGCACACAACTTGCTAGCTGATTCTTCTCCATCTAGCAACCAATGCACATATGTGCTCACTCAAAAATGCTAAAAAGAAGATTCAAGAATCATCAATCCACCATCACATGCATCATTAACAAGCTTCATATTTAGCATGCAATGGCATTAATACAAAATCCACCTAGGCCGAATATCATCCCCATGACATAGCAAAGATTTGAACCATGGGCTAATTAGAACTCAAGCTAGCAACTAAAAACATGCATGAATCTCATGGCACAACCTCAAACATACCTTGATCTAGATACAAGTATGGCCAAACCTCCTCCTAATCCTCTTCCAAACAAAACATGAAGCAAGAACTCCTTCCTCCTTCCTTAGAATTTTCGGCCAAAAGAAGATAAAAAAAAAGGATGAACAAATTTTTTTTCTTTTCTTTTCTTTAACTCACGGCAATGGGGGGGGGAACAACCACACACTTTTTTTTTGTTTTCATCATATTCCCTTTCATTATTTTATACCCATGCTCCTTATTTTATCATACTTCCCATGACACACTAACTCAACATGTTTATGACATGTTCTTGCCCATCACACTTGGTCTACAATGCTTGTCATGGCCGGCCTCTACTAATTAGGGGGGAATTTGACATGCAAGTCCCCCCTTTTTATTTCATGCACTAATAGGTCCTTATGCTTTGACCTATCACATTTCAAAATTTTCTCACATAAGTCCTATTTACTAAAATTCACCTACAATTAAACAAAATTCAAACACGAAATTTTCACACATGCACATGTACATATAATGAGCATCAATTATGATGGTTAATTATTTTTATGACTCGGTTTAGCGGTCCCGAAACCACTTCCCGACTAGGGTCAATTTTGGGCTGTCACAAAAGCATTCAATCGGGATGTCTTTATTTCTTTGAGCTAATGCAATTGTAAAGGTCTTGGTTAGCATGATAAGAGAATTTTGAAAGATTGTGTGTTTGAGTTGTTTTAATAGCATGAAGAAAGGAGCATTTTCTTATGTTATTATTTGATAGTCAAAATCGACTTGGTTGTTTTTATCAGAGTGGGCTGGTCAGTTGAAATGTGATTTGAGTTACATCTAGTTAAAGTATCCTTAGTTATGGTAATAAATTTTGTGCATCCATGAATATATCGATGGACAGTCTAAATGAAGAAATGATATTCTAGAGAGTATGATAACGAGATATACCTATTAGATTTGCTGTAATCTGATGATGTTATTTTGAGTTAAAGCTATTCTGAATAATATGGTTATCAAATTTATGAAAATTCGGATGGTTTGTCCATGTTAGCAACGTTGAAAACAGTTGAAGGTATTATTGATCGAAGCTCTAGTTCTGAGTTCAGTTTGAATTGAGTAATGAATTTATGATTTTTCAGTGATGCACTATTGAACGGATTGGAATGTGTTTTATTACTAGAATGTAAAGTGATGGTTCATATTTTCATACTATTAATGTCACATTAAAAAGAACTGTTGACCAGTGATTTAGAGATAGTCACTTTTATGTCCGTATTGAGAATTTAGTGATATCGTTTATTCGAAGAAAGGTGTCACATGTTCCCTGATTTCAAGAATTAAAGTATCGAATGCCATAGAAAGATCTGAAGTTAAGATAGTGTTAAAGACTTGAGCTATTGAAAGATCGCGAGTAGTTATTGGGTAATCTCTGGGAAAGAAAATATAGTTACAGATGCTGAATGGAAAAATATTTGTTTATTTTGTGAGTGGGTTACATGATTGATCTTAATTGATGATGACCCGATTTTAGCTAGATTAAAAGCTAAAGTGATGTTTTCATTGCAAGATTGAGAATCTCAGTAATGTGTTAACGAATGGTAAGCTAAATGAGTTCAGTATGAGTCGATTTTTTATTCTAAATTTCAAGTCTAACCTAATGACTGATGTTATTGTTCTGAGATAGAAATTGTGTGTAGATGAATTCAGAGCTTATGCATGAAATTTTTGTACGAGGCTTAGTAGTAGCTCGTTGGTTCATTCTGGGAGTAATAAAAATGTGCAGTTATTTCAAATAAATGTTTTGGTGATCGGGTATGTAACCTGATATTTTTGAGTTGATGCTCAGATGTCAATTTGATAATGGATAAAAGTCAAATATCAGGAGCATTCAGGTCTATTGCAGTCAGTGATAACCTTGATGTGATATGAGATAGAGTTACTATAGTTTTGTATCTGAATTATCTTTATCTCTGAAAAGGAAGATGTTATTGGATTGTGATTGATCGTTCGTGTACATATTTCTTGTTTAACAAACCAGCCAAGTAAGATGTTTTTAGGATTATTCGATTATGCGAAGTATCAGTCTCTATTATTTCAGATTGAGATTAGAGGGCTATATCCCAATTATGAAAAAAGCTACAGGAAATTATTAGTATGCAGTTGCATCTTGGCACGGAAATACACCTGTACATCGGTGGTAAGTCCGAGAGAGTAATTGAAAACTTTAACTATATGCTCCGACACTGTGTGTTAAAGTTTAAAGGTGATTAGAAAGAGATATACGAGGTTGATTTGATTTGTGATTTTAAGAAATTAGTGGAAGTAATTCATGAGAGTTGAAAGTAATTTCTTTTGGTAAGATTTTCGGGGACGAAAATCCCTAAAGGGGGGAGAGTTGTTCTTTGAGTGGGTCAGCAATTTGCTAGTAAAGCTACGTTGTTCATTGAGTGGGTGAGTAGTGACCTTATCAAGGACATATTGACAAACTTGAGTTGGATTTGATATAATAATTTCTCCCGAATCAAGAAAAATGTTAGAAAGTGACATAATTATTCAATAGATATCTACTTAAATTATTATGACTCTTTTTTATTAATTAAGTGACATAACTTTTGGTAGTAAGAGACATAACTTGTCACTATGAATAGTGACGACTCTTGTTTAATAATCAAGTGACATAATTTTTTTATTACTTATAATTTTTCATTTGTAACTATTGAAACACTATATATATTTTGAAAATGTTCCAACAATCTCCCCCCATTTTCAGAATATTTTAGATTTTGATAATCTTGGAAATCAATTGTATAAATGAAGGTGTCTTATGATTTAACCTTCACTTAGTGAAAACATGTTAAAGTTAACTGAAATTACGTCGTAGACTATGCTTTGAAGTAGCTATTCCATTTGATTAACTGAATACATCTCAAACAATGATTTCAACACAATCAATACACAATATCCAGGGACACTATTATGGCCATGTGTCTGTAACCTCTTTTTATGAAGGTTATCACCAAGCCCTTGAGCTCCTAGAAGCAGCCTCACTTCCACTCATATAGGTGGATCCTATCAAGAGTGTTCCTCTAGTTATAACACTCTAACATATTTATGTTATGGGTACCTAACACTTTTTACCTTATACTTTCTTTATCATTCTGGGTACCTAACACTTTTTACCTTGGGATAATATATTATATATTATTTTATAGTGATAGCAGTCACATACTGATGATGTATTTTGTCTCATTGAACTCAATACTCGATGCTATACCAAGCGTTGAGTTGAGTTTCCATAATGGGTGACTCAAATATTATAGGGTTGTACCTCATCCTTAATTTTTCAAATTTTCAACATAGTTATGTTGATTATATAATACCCTAAAAACAATTAGGAGATTAGAATTTTAAGAGCTTAGTAAAATCTCTAGAGAATCATGGTTCAAATCCCATCTTATTTCACTTTTCCCTTTTATTTTTCAGAACTTAAGGAACCAAGGTTAAAGTAGCTTATGTATTATTTGTGGAAAAATATAGCTATAGAATGGGCATTAGCCCAATGGTTAATATGTATCCTTTCCATTCCATTGATATTAGGTTCAAGGCACATTGGTTTCACAATCTTTTTTTATTTTTTCTCTAATTTCGGCCAAAAAGGGTTAATTGCCAAACAACCCTTATTTATTTTCCAAAGTCCAACTATCAAACCACTTCCTAGCACAATTAGAATTTCCTATTTGATTCTAACCCAAATTGAAACCCATATTCCCCCTATTTATTTTCAATTTTCTCTTAAACCCTCTTTTGTAAAATCCTTTCAAAGTTCTTAGAAATTTAGTTCTTGAATCTAACTTCGCAATCAAGTCCAAATCAAATCATATATCATCAATCATTGAATCTCGTGCCATCAATCTCTAAGTTTCTATCAAAGATCAGTAAGTGTTTCTCATTTGCCAATAGCTAGATCTCATCAATTTTAGAAAATCATTGTTTTTATTAGATCTTTCATCTGTTACAGATCTTTTATGATATTTTTGAAAATACCCTCTAAATCTTGAAATTCATCATTAATTCTTGCGTTTTGTCAATTGAAAGACCCGTGTAGGTAATTCGGATCATACTTGGATGTGAGGACCATTGTAGGAGACCTCGAAAGTCAAGTGTGTGTTTTTTTTACAAAAAATCGAGTCAAAATTCAAAATTTCTTGGTCTCACATGGCCTACCACACAGGCGTGTGGCCAGCCCGTGTGGATCACACGACCTTACACGCTGCCATGTCCTTCTATAATCCCTCGCATCTTTGCATCGCACACGGCCTAGGGCTTCGTACACGGGTTGGTCACATGGCCGTGTGGCCCTTGAAACTTAAAAAATACAAATTTGTCTTAACTTTTAATACTTTATTCAAATCAGCCCATGGTTAGGTTTTTAATGACATTTAGAGAACTAGATTATGCAATTAGGTCTTAGTTTAGGAATAGTACAACAAAAATATATGGATAAATGAATTTATTAATTTAATTGCTCTTGATTAATTACTTGAATTGTGAATAATGTTATATGTTATTTTTATCAATACTGGATTAAATGATCTGAATGCCTAAACTATTGGTTTATTGAATACCAAATATATACATGATTGTCATTGATTCGCTATGAGACAATAGGTAAATGATTCATTGATTGAATGTCTTATAATGTATTTGTAATGCATTTGCATGGGATGGGTTGATATGATTGGAGGAAGAATTGACAATATATTTGCATTTAATCATTAGTTGTGTACTCTCAGTTACACCAGATTCCAACCACGACGGTTTCACTGTGTATCCATAGTTATAGTAGATCTAACTGTGATGTTTTCATTGTGTTTCATGGTCTCTCTGATAGCTTTTATTTGCAGGATGATTGTGTTTTTGTAGTTACCTACAACTTTTATCTATAATTACCCAAATCTAAATATGGTATTAAGTCCACAAATTGGAGTGATGGTGGAGGGAGTTTGGGGAAAATCCCAATTTTGGAGCGCTAGTGTTTGGGGGTAGGACAACTGATTTTTGCATATTTGACATTTTATGCATACATGATTGAATTTACTTGATGAGATGACTGGACTGATTTATGTGCATATATCTTTTGTGAACAATGTGAATAACTTTGAAATTGATTAAGCTGATTGTCTATGTTTGAGAATTCTATTTTTGCTTGACTAAAGAAGCAACATTGAATTATCATATTTGAAATTGACAGATAATTATAACTGAATGATTCTTCATAATGATGTATGGTGTTATTTAATGTTTAAAAGTATAACTGTATGATTTAGGTTATTGTAAAGGGACTCACATTGAGCTTCCATAGCTCACTCCCCCTAATTTCCATCTTTACATATAATCCTTCATGCTAGGACATAGACACGACACTCGGAGGGTCTCGGCTTTTGTTTCTTCTTTATTTCCTTTAATGTTATTATTTTTAATTCCTTAGGAGATATAGTTAGTTTCTATTTTCTTTTATTATGAACTGTGGTTTTAGATTTGGTTTTAATTTAATTGTTAGATGCATCACATTCAGTATAAGTTATAAAATTTAGGTTATTATTTGTTAATATGTGATGAAATCGAATTGTTTTATTAAAATGACTTATGTTTTAATTCCCCTGCTATTTCTAATAAGTTAAACTAGAATATAAATTGTAATAACCTGTATAAACTTGAGTTTTAAATGAAAATTGATTTTGATAAAGATCGAGCCACTTCAGTGGTTAATGTAATCTCCCGAATTTGGGTCTACCATCTAAGCCAAGTTGGGCAGGTTACAGATTATCTATACCACATGGCGAAACTTTATATTTATTTGTGTCTTGAGAATTCACACAACGAACATCCCACCATGTTCAGCTACTCATTCTTTCACAAAAGAATGATACGAATGATATCATTTCTACTATTTTCAAATTATAGTGATCACTTTATCTTTTCTTATCATGACAATTTCATATCTGACTACTTTATTTATTTCTTGATGTCCAAGAAATTAATTTCACAATCACCACATATATGAAACCATACATCACGTCTTTTTCACCAAGTAAGTTTTTGTAAAGAAGCCTCGAATCCTTTGGTGAAACTAGACAACATATTTGTTATTTGTCTTAACTTCTTTTCAAAGTCAATACATAAGTTTAAAACTTTTTTTCTTGCATTAATAGTCAAATAACCTTGTTTTTCTTAACACACCATATATACACAAGGGTGTAACATATATAGTCACATTTGAGGACCATCAATTGTCAAACAAGTGACTATAAAATCACACATTTATTCACCCTTCACCATGGACATTATCAATTATTTTCTAACTATGACCAAAATCATGTCCATCACCTAAAGGGGTCAAATAACATTCATAATGCTATTTTCATACTCACGAGATCTCTGATTCATGACTTTCAAAGTAAATTTCAAAATTTCCATCTCAAAATTGTATAGAACCACAAGATTGTAGATCATATTCAAACCATATATAAAAAACCACATACACCATCATAAATATGCATAGTATGATCTCCATTTCAAATATATGATTATCACGTTATATATTCTCACTAGAAGATTTCATACCAGAATAATGATCTTATTAGATAAGTCAATATTTTTCACTATTCTACATTGACTAGAAAAATTAACCATGGATATGCATATGACTTATTTCATTTCTAGTGAAAACGTTTTCTAGTCTAAACTTTATAAAGAAAAAAAAAAGTGCAACCATATATAAAACCCATTTAACTTATGGTTATTTGAAAAAAAAACCACAATTATTTATATTATATGATCATCTACAAACTTTTATTTTTAGCAATGAAAATGATGTCTCATCAATATCATCCAAATGCTGATTACCAATATCATGATTTAAATAAATAATATCATATCTCAAATTAAATATATATCATAAAAAAGAAAGAATACTTTTATACTAAAAATTTTACTACTTTAGTACTAAAAAATTTTACTCACAAATTAGATGAAATGAATTAAATTTCAATTCTCCAAATTTATTGTCTATTTATAATGCACCAATAGGTGCCTAAATGACTCTTTAAAATGATATCACTTTTCAAGTTGCACTTTTTTTTTGTTTCAAGAAATCATTTCAACCTAACCTTTTGAAAGCGACCATTCAATAATGCAACTTTTTGATTTGGGAAAGCTCTCCCAAATGGTTATAATGCTTCTATTGGATAAAAGAATGTTCAACTAATATTTGAACAATGTCATTACCATTCAAAGCAAAAGTATTGTTTCAATCCATTAATAGATCTTTTCATAATCGTCCATTTTCATTCCATCCATCTTTTTTCTTTCTTTCTTTATTTCTTGCATGATTATAATATATATTACACAATTCTATACCAATCATAATCATGCATCTTAATGTAACAACCCGATTTTGGGCCTAGTTCGAACAGTGATTTCGGAACCACTAACCCGAGGTCGGAGAAATTATTTTTAATATAATTTTATGTGTTATTGCTGTTTATATGAGTACAGGAAAATTTTTGTGAAATAATTATAGCGATTGCATGGCTAATTTGCGAAAAAGGACTAAATCGCATAAAAAGCAAAAGTTTTATTTCATTAGCTAAAGGTGTCAAATAGCTAGAGAACCAAAATTAAGGGTCTTTAAAGATCAAATAGGCCTTTATTAATGGCATGGTCGGACATAGGGAGAAGAAAATCAAGGTCAAAATTAGGTGAAATTTGGTGACCAATTTGAGTAGAATAAAATAAAATAAATAAAAGCTATCATCTTTTTTCTCTTCGTCTCTTCTCCACCGAAATTTTCAGCAAGAAAGGGGACCTGAAAGCTTGAAATTTTTAGCCATTAATTTCTATCATATGTAAGTGATTTTGATGACTTTTCTTGATAATTTTTGTTTCTTGATAATTTTTGTGCTTTTGGGACCTTTGTAGCATAAGCTAACTAAAGAGGGGACTATTTTGCAAAATGGTTGAGAGTCTAGGGTTTTTCCATGAGAGTATTCATGTTGATTTCTGAATTTTTATGAAAGAAAATGAATCTTTGTTACACCCCTTACCCGTATTTGATGCCGGGACACGGTTCGACGCGTTACCAGACTTAAACATTCACAAACATGCAAAACTGGGCCATAAAATTTCATTTAAATTAAAAGCATCCAATCACATGCATAATGTTCCTTACATGAGCTACCGAGGCTCTAAACATGCATTAAACGCGGTTTAGGACTAAATCGAGAACTTTAGAAAGTTTTGGGGAAACTTAGAAAATTTTTCCTAAAATAGGGCCATACGCTTGTATGGACACAGGGACACGCCCATGTGTCTCCAACACGCCAGTGTCCTTAGGCTGTGTAACTCTCTGTTTATGACATCAGCAAATAAATTTGAACCACATGGCCAAGCCACACACCCGTGTCACCAGGCCGTGTCCCCCACACAATTGAGACACACGGCCATGTCTCATCCTGTGTAGTTAACTCTTAGGCTATTTTCCAAGCCTTTTTGTTACCTTTACATGCATACACATATACATGGATCCAATGGCATTCAACATCTTCAATTATGATGCAAACATATCATTTACCTATCAACATGCATGTGTTACAGATTCCCACATTAATCCAAGACTAGCCATACCATAGTTATCTTTGTGCCAATTTATTTCAACTTATCATAAAACTTCCATGTTCAAAGAATTATTATTTATATCCTTATTACACATTTAATTCATGGTCATAAAACATGCATTCAACACACATGACATATTGCCAACTATGCATGATAAACAAACATAATCATATCTTCACATCATAAGCAATAAATCATAACTTAACTAGCTATACTTACAAGCCATAATCAAGATGAGCCACATCTCATGGCCATATACAATAGCTCAAAATAGGCCAATACATTTGGCGAAATCATAATAACACATTTCATAGAACTAGGTCCCTATACATGCCACTCACTTGATAATTCTAACATATGTAACAATATTCAAAAGGTATTGACTTGATAGTGTGATGCTGCCTCCGACGATCTTCAACCCTGAGCCAACCTGACAACACTAAAAGAAATGGAAAGGAGTAAGTAAGATTAAAGCTTAGTAAGTCCATATGAAAATAATAACCAAATTATCAACATGATTCCATGGAAATATAATCATAATTACACTTTTACTTATTTTCTAGTCATGTTATTTTCTCGAGTCATAGTTACTAAATTATTTATATCTGGAGCTAAGAAACTCAAAATTAAGATCCATAAATTTTCCCTAAAACAAGACTCATATATACTTTTACCATAAAATTTCCAGAATTTTTGGTCCAGCCAATAAGTACAGTTTATTCTTTAAAGTTACCCTTGTTTTGCTGCTTGACAGCTTCGACCTTTCTTTACTAATAATCTATTATCTCATAGTATAGGTTTTTATTAATGTTCCGTCTATTTCTATTGAAAATAAACTCATTAAGGATTTTAATAATATAAATTATAACCCATAATTATTTTTTTACAATTTTTAATGATATATCGAAATCAAAATAGGGGATCCCGAAATCATTTTGACCCTATCTCACAAAAATCAAATATCTCATAATATGAAATTCTTTTGCTTACACCATTTCCTTTATATGAAAATAGACTCAAAAATATTTAATTTCATATCTTATTAAATCTCTAATTTGATTTCCACGATTTTTGGTGATTTTTCAAATTTACACAGCTGCTGCTGTCCAAAACTGTTTTATTACAAATTTCACTTTTACATAATTTCTCTTACTCCATTCCATCTTTCTTAAAGTTCACTCAACAATTGAGCTCATTGCTCATAAACTTCCACAAACATATACCTGCACTTATTCATCCCATGGCCTTGTTCACATGTATTTTCTGTAACATCCTGATTTTCAAGTTTTTTCGCCATTCTCGATATTTTGGTAAAGTTTTTAAAATTTGGTATTTGGTTGGGAAATTCATAATTTGAGTATGTAAATGGGCTTATGGAAGGCCCATGTGTTGGCCAAAACCCGGTAGAATTTTTGAATTTTGGACTTAAGAAGTTAGGGGCCTTGGATAGGTGGTCTTATTAAAATTTGTGGGTAAAATGTATCACAAAAGAGCCTCTAGTAAAATGGCTAAGTGACGCCACTAGGGAGCTATACAGGTGGTGTGTAAGTATTGGGGGAAGACCTGGGTTCGATTCCCTGTGATGGCAAATATGATGCTAATTTTTATGCTTTGTGCATGCTAGAGTTTAAAGCTGAACGGAACTCTGTGAGAGAGAGTTTGAATCAGTCAAATGCATGGATTAAGGAGGGATAAGGGGAGAGATTCTAGGGATTTGAGAGGGGGATAGAGTTAGCCGATTTGAAGGGATTAGAGAGGGGATTTCGGCAGAGGGGTTTTAGTTGGGAATTTTCGGCATTAGGGTCTAGGTTGTGCCGTTTTCTTCCTTTTGTTTAGTCTTTTCTCTCTTTTTGTTTTTTAGCCGAATCTACCATCTATCTTTTCATCTTTTCTTCCTTTTCCTTCTTCCAAACCAGCCCACTACTTCCCTCCATTCATCCATTGTTTCTTTCCCCTACCTTCACTTTTCCCGAAATACCACAAAAGCTGAAATCTGTGAAGCTAGGTGGTGCCGATTCTTTGTTGACCAGCAACCCTCTTTTTCTTTTCACTTTCTAGTGGTCAATTCCCTTATCTTCTAGGCATAAATGGATTCAAGAAGAGAGGCTGTGGTAAGTGCTCGAACTCTAAACGATTCCTATAGTAAATGTTGACAAAAGCCGAAACCCCTATAGTTTAGGGAGGTGGTCGAATGTGGGTATAGGCCTTATTGGGTTCTTCTTTTGATCTTTTTATGGTTTGTATAGTGGAGGAGCAGCAAGGCGGAGTGTCGACTTGGATTAGCTCGAATCATCAGAGTGACTAAATCTAGTCATCAACTTCGGCAAAGGTATGGATTCTAAGGCCATTATGGATGGTGGCCGAATGTGTAAGTGTTGATAATAGATGGTTCTTGTTTTGGTTTAATTATTGTGAGCTGATCCATAAGCGGTTGATTATAGGAGAAATCGTGTAGGAGATCTCGTCGAGGAATATCGCAAATCAGGTGTGTAACGAACCTTCTTTCGTAGCTTAAATTGATAAATGCCGAAAAGCCGAAATGCCAAAATTCTGGCATTTCGAGGACTTGTGAGCAAGCGAACGCTCATTGGTTAGTTAGATTCTCTAAGTTGATGATCGGGAATGTTGGAAAAGGTAAGAGCACGATTTTTGGCATCACGGTAAGTTGGGCCTCGAGGGGCTGATCGGGCCCAATGGGCTTATGGGCCCATTTGGGTAAATTTGGTAGGAAATGAAATCCTATTAAATTGCGCGTTAAGACTGGTAATACCATTACGGAATATAGGCTAAACGGGCCTAGATGAGTAAATTGGCTATGCAGGGCCCATTAGGGGTTTTTGGTCCAATAACTCGATTTCGCTAAGAATGGGCTAGAATCGCTGTTAAAACACTTGAAATTGTTGGAAACTAATATTAAACATGGAAAACCCTAATAATTGGTAAAAGTACGAAATTACCCTTATAGTATGAAAATGACTGTTTTGCCCCTAGGTAAAAATGACCATTATACCCCTAGGGTTTAATTATGAATTTGACACATGGGATTTTGTTATACAATAATGATATGATATGCACATGATATGTACGATATGCACATGATATGTATGATATGCACATGATGTATTCATAAATGCATTGGGTTGGGTTTTTATATGGATGGAGGAAGTGTAAAAGGGCTTATGCCCCAGTTTACCGAAAAGGGCTTATGCCCCAGTTATTAAAATAGGCGAGGCCTCCAGTTATATGATAAAGCAGCTATGCTGCTAGTGGAGAGTTTTGGTTGGGTGGGTTGAGTTATTCCCCACATGGAGAGCTTGGTTGGTACGGGTGGAGAGTAGCGGATGGTGGGTCGAGTAGTCTCCCCAAATGGGTTTGCATTCTTTCATTGGCATTACATGTGATAGTGAAATGGGCCTATGGGCCATACCGTTTATAGTAAAGACTTTAGCCCAGTAATATGAAACATGAAAAGGCTTCGGCCTAGTGTTATACAATATGGTAAATGAAAAGGCTTTGGCCCAGTATATGTAGAGATTGGATTTGGGCTTAGGCCCAGCAGGCTGATATTGTTTTGGGCTCTGGAAGGGGCTTGTTGCACATTGAGTTTCCAAACTCACCCCCTTTCCTTACCTTGCAGGTGGGCCTTGATTTGACTTGGAGCTGGAGGGGATTCAGAGTGGCCACGGTGATCGCTTTTGGGCTTTTGAATAAGTTATTGGTTTTCTTAAGTTTACCTTATTTATTATTTATTTTTGGGTTGTAATAAGGCCATTTTAACTTTATTTTCTTTTTTTTTCTGGGATTATTTTATTATTAATAGCTTCGAACTGGTTGATAATAATTTCAAATAGGCTAGACTTAGGACGTGCTTTCAAACGATATCTGTTTTCAAAATAACACAACGCTACGATTATCCAATTTATCAAAGATATTCACTTAAATAAATTTCTACTCGATACAACCAAGTGTGGCAATGGTGGTGGGCATGTCTAGGATTGGATCCAAACAAAGAGCTTGGTATTTAAGCAGCCTTCATGGCTCACCTCCTCTGTTACGGATTCCTACCTGGTGCCCAGCTTCTATTCACTTTGTTAAGCTTATCAAAGGTCGGTTTTTAAAACACTAAAATGAAACATGGATTTTTACTTCAATGTGGCACGTCAGATTCGGCCATAACGTATGGGTCGGGTTTGGGGTGTTACATTTTCACTTGGCCGATTTCCCGTTGAACTCATAGGAATAATAATAGATACACGGTTGCCTGCACATATTACCACCCTTGTAACCGAAGCTATCTGGTATGCATAGTAGCCTACACTTAGTACTACAAATGCGACCAACAATCTGGTATATGTAGTGGCCTGCACTTAGTACTACACAAGTGACCTAACCATCTGATACACGTAGTAGCTTGCACTTAGTACTACACACGTGATTGAAGTTGTCGGGTACGCATAGTTGCCTGCACTTAGTACTATACAAGCGACCTAAATATCTGGTACACGTAGTAGCCTGCACTTAGTACTAAACACGTGATCTAAAACCATCTTAAGCACATAGTAGCCTGCACATAGTACTACACATGTGTTCTCACAATGGATCATTCGTATCATTTCTATTATGAAGGTTCAACTGGGAAATTCCTCACTTTTCACGATTTAACAAACTTATTCATAGTCTATTTTGATTCGTAATTTTCATCAAATGATCATTCTATAGGTAGCCACATCTCATATATTAACAAAATATAATAACATAAAAAGAATCGATATATTATTTACATACAAACTTACCTCGAATACGAGCACGACTATATATTCCAATTTAGTCCATAATCTCATTCATTTCCAATCTATGCCCGAATCTCATTTTCCTTGATCTATAATATCACATTTAGCTTACTAATTAGTCACATTATTCATATGGGTCCAAAAATCATATTTTTACAAAATTTCATTTTAACCTTTAAACTTTCACATATTTGCACTTTTTCCCTAAGGCTCGTAAAATGATTTTTATCCAATTTCCTTCCATTTTAAGCCTAGACGAATCATTTTAATAACTATAGCAGTGCCTAATTTCCACTAAATCACACTTTTATGACAAATTTTATAACTTTTGCAAAACAGTCCTTTTTGACAATTTCATCGAAAATCACTTAGTAAAAGTCGTTATTACACATTGAGCATTCATTTTCTACCATTAGACATCAAAACACATGCATTTCATCCATGGGTAAATTTTTAAACACAAACCTTAGCTCAAAATATGGGTAGAAATGAGTAGATCTTGTTACGAGGATTTCAAAAATGTAAAAATCATTAAAAATGGGGCTAGAACGGACTTACAATCGAGCTTGGAAGCTTGAAAAACCCTAGCTATGTCTTATCCATGCAAGTTTCGGCCATGGGGCAGAAGAAGGACAAAACTTGGCTTTTAATTTTGTTTTTAATTAATTTTAATTACTAGATTACGAAAATGCCCCTAACTTAAAAATATTCTATTTCACTCATTTCATGTCCATTTTTGTCCAAAAAATTATACAATGGTCTAATTACAATTTAAGGGCCTCCAATTTAAAATTTCATAACAATTAGACACCCTTAACATGTAGAACTCAACTTTTGCATTTTTTACAATTTAGTCCTTTTGACCAAATTGAGTGCCCAAACGTCAAAATTTTCGAACGAAATTTTCACGAAATCATCCCGTGAAATTGTATACCATAATAATATAATAAAAACAAATTTCACTGTGTCAAATTTGTGGTCCCGAAATCACTGTTCTGATTAGGCCCTAATTTAGGATGTTAGAACTCTCCCCCTTTTAGGGATTATCGTCCCCAAATCTTACCAGAAGTGGTTCGGTTTTCACATAAATTCCACTATCTCATAATCATTGCTGAAGAACTTTTACTCAGGCTATGTTTAATACTTGGCTCTTTAATTTCTCATACTAAAGTCATGAACAATTTTGTGTTATACGACACATCAACCGAATCTTGACTTCTATCAGAGAATTCATGTACACAAGGGTCGAACCCATACCGTTCATAGAATATATATATGCATATCATACTTGAATCCTCTCAGATTCAAATGGCGTAGCCAGCCCGATCATCATGGCCTTAAGTTCTCCATCATTTATACAGCCCGATAGTTTACTAATTCAACCTCTAGTCGTCATTAAAATTCAAAGCCTCATTTAGCTTTTTCAATAATTTACGATATAAATCCTAGATCTCAATCCGATTAACAAAAACTAGCATTTTAAGAAATTCAACAATCTCAAAGATACTTAATTTCATAAGTCTGATGAATGGAAATTCAGTACATACCGACATGATTTGCAGATTCATCAATTACTTACCAACAAGGCACATAACATCTTTCTCTTTCAAAGATAGGAATAATCCTGATATGAAATCTATAATAATCTCATTCTCATTTCCGTTCAATTACCACCACTGGCGAAAATCGTTCTGACATCACTTGATATTCAACTTTAACCCTGATAATATTTCATGTATCAAATACAAAGATTAGAAATATTGAGTTCCAAACTTGAACAGCAACACATTACTCCCGTGAGCTTTCTTGCAGACTCTCTGTAATAGCTATGGACTTTCTACCGATGCACTTGTAACCACATTTTCCTTTTCTCAAAGATCATGCAACAACAATCTCAGATCATCTACGCGATCTCAAACTCAAATCTTTCTATGACAGAAGATACATTAAGCTATCACATTGGCTTTTTGTCTCGAAACGTATCATAATCTGTTTAACAACACATCACTAAAAAATCAAGAATTTCTTGCCCGATATAGGCCAAACCAAGTCTAATGTCCTGATTAACAATGTTCTCGTCTGTTTTAAACTTTACTAACATGCAATAGACCGTTCGACTTTCACAAGGTGATAACTTTATCATTCATAGCAACTTTAAATCATATCAATGTCTGCTAGGGAATATACACTTTTCATTCAAACTATACGTCTTTTACACTGAGAGATAAAATCTTATTCTCAGACTTGGGAAAAATTCGGTCTTAATTATTACTTGATAAAGTTTCAAGAAATCCTTCCTTTCAGTTGACAAAACAATTTAATATGTAATCATGCAAAATTCACTCATCATACTAATCAAAGTTCATTTCAATTGTATTAGCTGAAGGTTAAATGTTCCCAATCGAAGGAATTAACTTGGTTAACTTTCTTGAGAAAAGAAATCCATCATACAAGCTGATACTAGCAATTTCACCACTTATGCCTTTGGCGATGTCAAATCCTTTACGAAGATTTAAAGAAATCCAGATACTAGAATTACCACATTACTATGATCAAACCAGGAGCATAGTTACACTTGACATGATTATCACAACTGAAGAACATGGGGTAGAATATGGACAAAAATTGGCTTTTAATTTTGTTTTTAATTAATTATAATTACTAGATTACCAAAATGCCCCTAACTTAAAAATATTCTATTTCACTCATTTCATGTCCATTTTTTTTCGACAAATTATACAGTGGTCTAATTCCCATTTAAGGGCCTCCAATTTAAAATTTCATAACAATTAGACACCACTAACATGTAGAACTCAACTTTTGCACTTTTTACAATTTAGTCCTTTTGACCAAATTGAGTGCCCAAACGTCAAAATTTTCGAATGAAATTTTCACGAAATCATCCCGTGAAATTGTGACCATAAAAATATAATAAAAACAAACTTTACAGTGTCGAATTTATGGTCCCAAAACCACTGTTCTGACTAGGCCCTAATTCAGGATGTTACAATCTTGGTTGTTAAACAAACAACTTTTGTGAAGTAGTTTTCATGGAAACCCTAATTAAGGACCATTTTGCATAAGTTATAAATTATAAGGTAAATGTGTGAAATAATAGGAATTGTGGGATACTTCTAGTATAAAAAGGATTCGTCTAGGCTTGGGTAGTGAGAAAATTCTATAAAAATCGATTTACGAGCCTAGGGATAAAATAGTAATTTTGTGCAAGTCTAGGGGCAAAATGGTCATTTTGCCTAAATATGATTTATGAAGTGCACTAATTAATATGATGATTAAATTAGTGAATTTTTATCATTTTAGATCAAGAAATACGAAATCCGGACCTAGACCGGGGAAAGGCCAAGCTGGTAGACTAAAGCCAATTAGTCGTCCACTTTTTGTATACGAAGGTAAGTTGTACATAAATAAGGTAACTTTAGCGTTATTATGTGTTGAATGATTTATTTTGCATAATAGGGTTGAATATGATTATGAATAATGCATGATGAAATTAATGCGGTAAATTCCCGGTTGAACCTAGGAATAGATTGGATATCCATGCCATGCCATTTGGGTGATATGTGGCCAGTGTAAGACCATGTCTGGGACATGGCATCGGCCTCGACATGTGAGCCAATGTAAGACCATGTTTGGAACATGGCATCGGTAATTCACCCTCTTGCGTAAAGCTTATTAGATATCCTTTAGTATTCCAAATGGTTTCACGGGTTATTTTAAAAGTTTATAACAATGATATGGAATGATATAATCATGTTGTGAGTGGTACAGGTTCTTATTTGAAACTCATGAGATATGAGTCTAGTTATGTTGCCTTGATGGTAAGAATGACATGATTAAGTTCTAGCAATGAAAATGATCTTGGAAGAATGACATGAGTAAGTTCTAGCAATGAAAATGATTTTGGAACGATATTGAAATCTTTGGTTTATACTCGCGATATATATAAGCATGTAGTGATATTTACCCATGTTCACTCAAGAATGTTGTGTTGATTTATAACATGCATAGCTGATGTTGTCACTTATTTATATGAAACTTACTAAGCTTTATGCTTACTCGTTCTCCTTTCCATTTTCTTATAGTGCCACCAAGCTAGCATCAGGGATCAAGGGACGTCAGAGGCATCGATCACACTATCACCTGAAGCTTTGGTATAGCTAGTTTAACATTTGATTTTGGGCATGTATAGGGACTTGAATCTTTTGTTTAGTGTCTTGTTAGTTTAGCCACAACAGTTGGCTCATATGATGGATGTGATATTCATTTTGTATAGGCCATTAATGTTGGCTAATATTGATTATTATTAAATGCATTTGATGCGAATTTCTCATGGTTGTGTTTGTTTTGGTTATATGTGTTATGCTTGGATTTGTTTTGGTTGATATTGTATAGGTTGGTGCAAGTAAGGGTGGCAAAAAGGGCTTGGTAAATAGCCTTATTTTTGTCCACACGGGCAGACACGCAGGTGTGTGTCTAGGCCGTGTGTGACACACGGTCTATCCCACGGGCGTGTAGTCCGACCGTGTGTCCCTTGCACCTTAATTTTACAAGTTAGTATGCATGGTAGTAAACACACGGGCAGAGACACGACCGTGCGTCTCAGCCGTGTGGAGGACACGGCTTAACACACAGGCGTGTGCCTTTAATTGGTTGCTGATGTCAGAAACAGAATGTCAAGGTTTCTGCACACGGGCTGAGACACAGGCGTGTCATGGCCGTGTGGGAGACACAGGTCATAGACACGGGCGTATGCCAAGCCGTGTGAAAACCCCTGTAGGTTTGAATCGAAAAATAAATTCGTACGGGTTAGGGGCACGGGTGTGTCCCAATATATTGAGGTTGTGTGAGCCACACGGGCCTTCAACATGGCCATGTTAAGAAAACACATGGGCAGGTCGCCCTTCCACACGGGCATGTGCCACTGTCAGGTTGAAATTTTACAAAGTTTTCTAGATTGCACAAATTAGTCCCGAATCTATTCCAGGGTGTGTTCGAGGCCACGTAAGCCTATAGTAGGGACACTAAGGGACACTAATGTATGTTTGTATGTGTTTAAGTCTGGTAACACTTAGTATCCTGTTCCAGCGTCAAACTCGGGTAAGGGGTGTTACACTTAAAAATAATGCATACAATAAACCAACATTTGATTTTTGTCAAGTAATTGATACATAAGACACCCAAATCTTTTGCATAATGCAATTGAAGAAACACATAACAATTGAAATCTAATTCATGCAATAAGAGTAAAACAATAAATTTGACATACTTTTTCTTGTGATAAAGATTTCTTCTAAATCAAAATTTGACAAGATCACTAACCTTGATGCAACAAAAATTGTCAATATCCATCTTCATAGTACCATGCTTGTAGTGGCATGTGAATGTGCGGTAAACAGACAAGATTTCTTTAATTTCTCATAAATTGCAAAAATAAAACCTTAAAAATTGTTAGTGTGTGAGGATAAAAATGAACTTATGAGAAATTGACGAAGGCTTCAACGCTTGTATAATGCCACTTTATTTAAGGTTCTATTCGCCTCCACCTATATTATGGTGTGCAAAAGAGTTACTGGAAAATGAACCTTAGGGATACAATGAAGCCCAATAACTGTCTAAGTTTTGCACTGACAGAAACAATCCATTGAGCACTGAGTGAAGAATAGTAATGATTTCAGTTTCCATAAAGAATTTACGGGGTAATTCTTTATAGAACAATATGGGAATATAAAATATGTTGGGATAAATAGAAAAATAAACTTTGTTTCTATGTAAACATAATTATTCAATAGATATCTACTTGAATAATTATGACCCTTTGTTATTAATTAATTGATATAACTTTTGGTGACAAGAGACATAACTCATCACTATGAATAGTGAAAACTCTTGGTTAATAACCAAGTGACATAATTTTTTTTGGTTATTTATAACTTTTTCATTTGCAGTTACATTGTATATATTTTGAAAATGTTCCAACACTTTGTTAGGTCTAGCTTGCTTGAATTTACTATTATATGTATGGTGAGGTGGCGTGTATTGTTTGATGGACATTTATTTAAAAAGGTAAGGGAGAAAAGTGGTTTTACTTTTCTTGTTGTCTCGCAAAATATGGGCCGTTTTTTTATTATAGTTCATAGCTACACATGGACAATTTTTTTCATTATAATTTCTTTATAGCCTTGAATTGTGGTGGGCCCTGTGTTGGTTGAAGACTAGATACTAGAACAACATTCGTTTAATTACTTTTTACATGTGTTTTTTGATGATCGGTTTCCTACCCTTTAGCTTGGCAGAGATGCTTCACTTTTATGCTTAAAAATTCACCCTTTTCTAGTACATAATCTTGGTCTACCCTTTCATTGAGGATTTCTCAATGTCTTCTTGGTGAAGTTTTTCTATTCTTTGTTACTTGGTTTTTTCATCTTATTTTTATAGGCAATTTAAATTTGTTTCTTGGGTAGGTTTTATTTTCTTTTTTGGTAGTTTGTATTATCTATTTTATGTTATATAGAAGAAAAGTCAAAGAGTCAATTATTTCCTTGCAACATTGCTGAGGTTGATATGAGGTGAGTTCTACAAAATAAAGGGATCTTTACCCTTATTTGCTAGTATGGTTTTTCCATTATGATGGGGAGGAACCTCTTGAGTGATTTGAGGGATTATAAGAAGGGTAGTTTCTTACCATTGTATTTTTTGAGGCTAACTTCCACTTGTATGGATGGTTCACCATTATCCTTGAATATTTCAAGATTGCTCTTAGGCAAATCGTGGGGCATGCTTGTTCTTTTCTGGAATGTTTGTTTGTTTACTAATTTTTATATGGTGAGCCATTATTATCATGCTTCAAGGAATTTATTCCAACTATCAATGACAAGGATCTACAAGAATCATTAGATGTATTACTTTTCTTTCCAAAAAGGGATTGGAAGCCTAAGTACCTTGAATGATGTAGGAAAACCACCTTTGACCCGAATAAAAGGAGGTACACATATAAGTTGGCCAATTTAAAGGTAACTTTTGAATTTTCTACTAAATGGTAGGAGCCTTCTTTATAACGAAAGTTGTATGGCCCTTCTCTAGATGATGAGGTCACTAAGTGTCAATTTGATAACTTTAAGAAAATAGGTGACTTCAAGGTATCGTACTACTTTCAACAAAGAGAGTTCACCAATTCATTTTGGAGGGTAGGGGCGTGATTGTTTTAATTTCATTGGTTTTGGATTATGTTTACAAATAAGTGGGCTTGGCATTGCTATTATTAGGTGAGTGTTTAGAGATTGTTGTTACCAGGGATTGTGCAAACCTACTTTTGATTGGTGAAAAATGAGCTCTTTTGGGTGAAAATCACAAATCTTATTGCCATGTAGGAGACTTAAAAAGAAATACATGGTCTCTTCTATTGGAGTTATCTATACGAACCTTTTTGATGAAAGCATTAATTTTCTATTGATAATGGGACTATGTGCGAACCTAATAAGACTAGTAGGGAGGCCAACATTACTCCTTTTCTTGGAACCAATTCTTTGAATAATTTAGAGGCTGACCTTTCAATGGAAAATGAACCTGTAACATCCCAAAATAGGGCCTAAATGGAACAGTGGTTGCGAAACTATGAATCCAAGATAGAAAAGTTTATTCCGATTAATTTTTATAATTTACCGAGTGATTAGATGCATGTGTTAGAGTATCAATGGAAAATTTAATAGATAGCATGCTTAATTTACCTACTAGGGCTTAATTGTAAAAGTTGATAAATATGAGTTTTAGATTCTAAAGGATTAAATTGAAGAGTACAACTGAAGTAGCGGTCCTTAAATGGTAATTAGACCATTAGGTTTTCATGGAAAAAAATGGACATACATAGATAAAAATAACTAAAGTTTTAATGAATGGTATTTCAGTTATTGGATAATTAAAAGATTAAAAAAGGGAAAAATATGGCAAAATGTGCCCATCTTCTTCATTAGGCTGAAATTTCAAGGGTTCTTCATAGCTAGGGTTTTGTCAAGCTCCCAAGCTTCATAGTAAGTGATTCCAAGCTTCGTTTTTAATGTTCTTTACATTTTTAAAGTCCCGGTAACTTGATTTAGCTTATTCTAGCAATAATTTAACCTAGGGTTCATATTTGGAAAAATACCCATAGGTGAAATGTGTTTATTTTGATGTTTTATGGTAGAATATGAAGCTTGAAATTATGTTAAAGGACTTGAGCTAAGCGATTTTAAGCGGAAACGAGTAAAATGACATAATCGGTAAAAATACCTAATAGTCATAAGTACATGTTAGAGTGGGAATTTGATGTTGGGGTAGGTAAATAAATGATCAGCATGTCATAAAACATAAGAATTAGGGATAAAGTTTCATTTCTGAGCCTAGGGGAAAAAGTGTAAATATGCAAAAGTTTAAGGGCAAAATCATAAATTAGCCAAAGTTAGAGTTAAGGAATGTTTTGATAAATGTGAATATTAAATAATTTAAATTTCTATTATAGATCAAGAAGAATGAAATTCGGGGTTAGATCTGTGACAGCCCAAAATTGACCCTAGTCGGGAAGTGGTTTTGGGACCGCTAAACCGAGTCACCGAAATGTTTGAATGTGATATTTATTGTCTAGAATATGTAATTATGAATGTGTGAAAATTTCAAGCTTCGATTTAGTCGATTGCATGTGAATTTAGTCAATAGGACTTATGTGAGAAAATTTTGAAATGTGATAGGTCAAAGCATAAGGACCTATTAGTGCATGAAATAAAAAGGGGGGACTTGCATGTCAAATTCCCCCCTAATTAGTAGTGGCCGGCCATGACAAGCATGGTAGACCAAGTGTGATGGGCAAGACATGTCATAGACATGTCTTGTTGGTGCATCATGGGTGGAAAAAAATAAAATAAGGAGCATGGGCATAAAATAATGAAAGGGAATGTGATGAAAACAAAAAAAAAGTGTGGTTGTCCCCCCCCCCATTTTGCCGAAACTAGAAAGAAAAACAAAAAAAAAGTGCTCATCCTTTGGTTCATCTTTGGCCAAAAATTTTAAGGAGGAAGGAAGAAGAAAGGTTGAAGAGGTTCAGCCATGCATGTAACTAGGCTAAGGTATGTTTGATGATGTTCCATGAGATGCATGCATGTTTTAGTTGTTAGCTTGAGTTCTACCTAGCCCATGGTCTAAATCTTGCTATGTGATGGAAATGACACTCGGCCATGGATGCATCATTCTTGCTTGGTGTTGATGTTGTGTCGGTGAGATACCAAGTTATTTTCGTGACCAAGTTGAGATTTGAATTTTTGGAATAAGTAAGGTTTTCGGCTATGGAGATTAATAAGGGTGATGGTTGTGTTTCATGCTAAATCTAGATGAAAAATGGTAGTTACTTACATCTTGATGATTATGAGTTTCTTTCTTGGTTCTACCTTAGATCCATGAAGTATATTTTTATTTGGTGTTGTTGGAAGTATCGGCCATGGTATATCCATGAGTGTGATTTATGCTTATTGCATGGTAGGTAAGATTTATGTTTTGGATATATGTTTAAATTTGGTTATAATCAAAATTTGGGATTCGGCTCTTGCACATATATATATATGATTGCACATGATGGTGCTTCGGTTATGGATTAAATGATGGATGCGTATTGAGTATAATATGGAATGCATTAGTTAGTAAAATGTATGTCATTTATATGTGGTACTAAGTATATAATTGGCCTCAACGTAGACATGCATATTCGGCCACATGAGATGGATTGGCGTTGCATGTATTCGGTTAGAGGCAAGCATATTAATGCTTATATCTTGGCCTAGACAATCGGCTAAAATGAGTGTGGGATAATATGTTGAGTTGATGCATGATTTCACATGTATGTGACTTTAATGTCTAAGGTATAAATATGGGCTAAGTGCCTTGTGTTCCTCATTTCGATGCTCAAATGATTAAATCAATTTATTTGTCTAATTAAGCTCAAGAGCAAAGGGGATCTAAATCCGATAAAGGGAAGGAAAAAGTGGTCGAATAGCTATCGGAATCATTCGACAACATCCGAGGTAAGTTCTTGAGTAAAAGAGCTTAAATTATGATTTGATTAGATCATGTTTTAAGCAAATTAAAATTATGCTCTTTGTGTGGCTATTGAGCCGAAATTGCAAGAATGATAAGTGTCTTGTGTTCGAGTTTTGCTAACGAAAATGAAATACGAATGTGCCATGATTTATTGTTAAATGTGCATGGTTATTTGAATGATGTCCAGGCTAAGTCCCGAAGGCTTTGTGCTAAGTGACCATATCCGGACTAAGATCCGAAGGCATTTGTGCGAGATACTAATTCCAGGCTAAGCCCGAAGGCATTTGTGCGAGTTACTAAATCCGGGTTAAGTCCCGAAGGCAATTGTGCGAGTTACTATAACCGGGCTATGTCCCGAAGGCATTTGAACGAGTAGCTATATCCGGTTAAATTCCAAAGGTACGTGATTTGGGAATGAATGATCTTGCTGTAAAAATTTCAGTAAATACTCTAGAAACATCCCAACATTGAGGTATTTTTCGTATGTGCTTGAATTTAGTTGAGCCCTTACAAATAAGTATTCGCTTAGTTGATAAACGAGCTACCGGCCTTTGGCTAAGTTGATCTTTTGTGTATGTACATAAGGGTTGGTAATGTGAAGCAAGTATGATATTGAAAAATTGTGCATATGAAATTATCCGTTTAGCTACATGAATGCTATACTTTTGTTGTGCTGGAATTCCTTGCTCAAAACTTACTAAGCATAAATTGCTTACTCCGTTTCTTTGATCCTCTGTTTTATAGATGTTGGTTCTCCAGCTATCGGATTCGGGATCATCGAAGTCGAAGTCATCCACACTATCAAAGCCCTTTTGGTACTCTTTTAGTTGAACTCTGGATATGGAATGTATAGGACTACCCGTTTGTTGTGGGTCATGGACTCTTTGGACTTGTATAATTTTGGATAGCCATGCGAAAATGGCTTATATGTGTTTGAGTATAATGTTATAATCATTTGGTGTGGATATGCTTGACAAGGATTGGCCATGGGAATGGTTAATCACTATCATAAATTGTGCTATTTATGCAAAAAGGGCTAGTTGAATCATGGAAACCATGAAATAGGTAAAGTCTACCTTAAAGGCAGATGCTGACAGCAGCAGTGATGTAGATTTGGAAAATCACTAAAAGTAGTATAAATGGAATTAAATAGTGAATAAATTATGTAAACGAACCTTGATGAATCTATTTTCATAGAAAAGTAACGAAACAATCATACGGACAGTATGTTAAGAGATATTCAGGTTCTCGTGAGACAGGGCCAGAACGGTTTCTGGATTTCCTGTTCCGACTTTGGAAATTCATTATAAATTAACCAGAGACAATTAGGAGTCAAGCCATATATGTATAGATTCCTCTCTGAGTCTAGTTTCGATAGAAACAAACGGCATCAGTATTGAAGCCCTGTACAGGGAGATATCCAAGTCGTAATGCACAAATGTCAGTGTAGTCGATCCCTGTAACATGGGAGATTTTGACTAATAAACTGTACTAATTGGCCTAACCAAAAATTCTAGAAAACATTATTTAGATGGGCATATGATTCTAGTTTCAGGGAAAATTTACGGAACTGGATTCTGAGTTTCTGAACTCAAGATATGATTTTTAAGGTGACAGTGACGCAGTTAGCCAACTGCCTGGAAATTTTTAAAATGGATTGTGCAAAGAAGTGAGATAAGTCTGCAAACCCCCTCGTGTCCGACTCCGGCGACGGACTCGGGTACGGGGTGTTACAAGATCGAGGAAAGAAAAAGGTTGAGGACTAAATCAAAATATTTGATCGTATTTTGTATCGAGGTAAGTTTGCGGTAAATAAATGCAATGTTTTATTATTTATAATTAATGATGTTATTTTCAGCATCTATAAATTTATTATATAAATTTATTTCTTGATGATTCAAGCAGGAATTGACAGAGAAATGATACTTAAAAGTCTCGGTTGAACCTTAGGAATGTGTAGGATACAAATGTCATGACATTAGGGTTTAAGGATACCAGGTAAGACCATGCCAAAGCATGACATTGGTAAGTTTTACAAGGCAAGGAAATCATGTAAGACCATGTCAAGGCATGGCATTGATAAACTACGATAAGGTAAAGATCCCATGTAAGACCATGCCAAGGCATTGCAAATGGTGAGTTCATAAGGCAAGGATACCACGTAAGACCATGTCAAGACATGACAATGGTAATTTAAAAGGAAAGGTACCCGTGTATCCTTAGTATTCCACGTGGTTCAACAGAAAATTTAAAGAGTGTACCAAAGGAAGGTAAGATAAGTCCATATTCGAAAGTTTCAGGTTATCTTGATAATTCATTTAGAATGTTGTTATTTATTTACATGCAAACTTACTAAGCTTTATGCTTACTCTTTTTCTTTTCTCTCTTTTTTATAGTATCGCAAAGCCAACTCGGAAAATAGTAAGGACGTTGGAGATTGTCTCATACTATCAACGAGCTATCTTGGTATTTTGTGACTCAAAATACTTTAAGTTATGGCATGTATAGGGACTTGGCTATTTTGTGTGTATGCCCTTATGATATGATTAAAGAATGGCATGTGAATATTTGGTAATGGTTAGCTTATGATATAGCTAAATAAGAACATGTTTTGGTATTATGTATGCCTAAATGAGGTTTGATGCAAAGAAATTATGAAGGAGTAAGAGTTGACCATGGAACAGTTAGGAAACAACAGCAGTGAATTGGATTTGAAAAATCACTAAAAATTTTAGAAGTGGAATTAAATGGTGAATGAGATATAGAATTAAACCTTATTGAGTCTATTTTAATAGGAAAGAAACAGAGCAAGCAAAGGAAGTCTATATTCTGGGATATTTAAATTTTTGTAAGACTGGTTCAGAGTGACTTCGTGATTCCCTATTCCAACTTTGGGAAATCACTAGAAATTGTACAAAAAGAATTATAAGTCATAGTTTATATGTCTAGAAACAAACGGAAACATTATCCGAATTCTGTATAATGAGATAATCGATTTTTAGTGAAGAGAGATTAGGTCCGCTGAATTGCGAAATAGGGGAACCTTTAATGAATAAACTGTACTAATTGGTCAAACCAAAAATTTTGAAAAAATTATGGTAAGAAGATATATGAGTCTAGTTTCAGGAGAAAGTTACAAATTTAAATTTTGAGTTTCGTAACTCGAGTTATAATTAATTTAGTGACTGTTACACAGGTGGACAATTTTATTATGAATAGTGAAATAAATTGTTTTGATTTGTGTAAGTAATTGGAAAATTTTTAATGTTCCCGGTTTGGTCCTGAACTGTTCCAATTGCATGTTTTAGGGCCTCAAAGGCCCTTTTTAGGGATTTGTTGGATGAATGCGAGCGAATTAATGTAAAATTTTTTTATGCCCCAAACAAGTAAGATAAGTTTGTTAACTCCTCGTGCTCGACTCCGACGATGGTCTTGGGTAAGGAGTGTTACATTTACTGGTATCAGAGTAAGAGTTTATTTAGTTCTCAGAATATTCAGTATGAGTAAGAGTCTAGTTATACATGCCATACTTATATTGTGATAGTGTGACGACTCCTGATGATTTTAAAATGTTTTTGTTTTATAGTTATGGATCCCAAACGAGTTGGTGTAGATGATGTAGAAAGTAACGTGCCCGCTCCCGCAAAAGCTATGGTGCCACCAGATAGTAGTGAAAGGCCCGTTACAGTTAGTCAGGGAGGAAGGGCTCGAGAAGCCTTCTTCTAAGCTATGAATGAATGGTTTGCCGAGTTCATTCGTACGAATCCAGTCGTTAGACCTCCACCCCCTTCATGATCCTCAGACTACCCATGTAACTTCCCTAGTCACAGATACAGTCAGAAAGGAGAAGCCACCAATTGATAAAATTAGAAAACAAGGGGTGAAGAGTTTCGAGCTACTAAAGATGACGATGTAGAGAATGCTAAATTTTGGCTTGAGAATACTATCAGGGTCTTTGATGAGTTATCCTGCACACCTGAAGAGTGCATGAAGTGTGTTGTATCACTTTTATGAGACTCAACCTACCATTGGTGGAAGACACTTGTGTCAGCAGTACCGAAAGAGAGGGTTACTTGGGATTTCTTTGAGGAGGAGTTCCGTAAGAAATACATTAGTCAGAGGTTCATCGACCAGAAAAGAAAAGAATTCCTTGAACTAAAGTAGGGTAAGATGACAGTGACTGCATAGGAATGTAAATTTGTCAAACTCAGTAGTTATTCTCGAGAGTCTGTGTCTACTGAAGCCATTATGTTCAGGGGATTTGAAGATGGACTCAATGTTGATATTCAATTGTCAGTCGGTGTTTTAGAAATAAAAGAGTTTATTATTTTAGTTGAAAGAGCTTGTAAGGAAGAGGAGTTGTTGAAAGGAAAGGGTAAAACTGAAATTGAGATGCAAGACATGAAGAAAAGACAGATGAGCAAGTCGTTTCAGTCTACATCCAAGAGGCCTAGAGAGTTCTCTACGAGATATAATTTTTCAGCAGGGTATTCTTGTCAAAACAGAGGTGGAAGATTTATGGGTCAGAAAGCTCAGACCACTTCAATTGTGAGTATTGGCAGTATTCAGCCTGATAGACCTGAGTGTCCTCAATGTGGTCGACGTCATCCAGGTCAATGTCGAGCAACTGAGACTGGTTGTTTCCAATGTGGTGCATTGGATCATTTCATTCGGGAGTGTCCTGAGATGGTTAAAAGAGAAGTAATACCGAGTGTAAGATCAGGCAATGCCCCCGTTAGAGGCAGACCTCAGAAAAGTTCGGGAATATGGGCAAGTAGAGGTGCATCTAGAGATTCAGCAGTGAGACCAGATGTTGGAGCACCTGCAAGGACCTATGCTATCCGTTCTCGTGAAAAGGCATCCTTCCCTGATGTAATTACGGGTACATTTTCTCTTCATGATGTTAATGTTATTGCTTTGATTGATCTGGGTTCGACCCATTCCTATGTTTGCATGAAATTGATGCCTAGTATGAACATGTCCATAGAGTCTACGGGATTTGTGATTAAAGTATCGAATCTATTAGGTCAGTATGTATTAGTAGACAAAGTATGTAAAAATTTCCCTTTGATGATTAGAGGTTACTGTTTTCCAGCCGATTTCATGCTATTGCCATTTAATGAGTTTGATGTGATTCTTGGTATGGATTGGTTAACTGCACATGATGTGATAGTGAATTGTGGAAAGAAATTCATTGATTTGAAATACGAAAATGGTAAAATTCTTCAGGTTAATTCAGATGAGTCAGATAGTTCAAATGCCATGATTTCTGTTATGTCTGCTCAAAAATGCTTGAGAAAAGGATATAAAGCTTATCTTGATTTTGTGTTGAATACTAAAGATCCAGAGTTGAAAATTGAATCAGTGCCTATGGTATGTGAGTTTCCTGATGTGTTTCCAGAAGAACTACTAGGTTTGCCTCCTACCAGAGAAGTTGAGTTTGGTATTGAATTGGTTCCGGGTACAACACCCATTTCTATTGCTCCTTATAAAATGGCTCCAATAGAATTGAGAGAATTGAAAGTTCAGTTGCAGTAACTAATAGAGAAAGGCTTTGCAAGACCTAGTTGTTCACCATGGGGTGCACCAGTGCTCTTTGTGAAAAAGAAAGATGGTTTGATGAGATTGTGCATAGATTATCGACAGCTTAACAAGATGACTATTAAGAACAAGTATCCACTGCCTAGAATTGACGATTTGTTTGATCAATTAAAGGGAGCTACTGTGTTTTCCAAGATAGATTTGAGATCCAGATATTATCAGTTGTGAGTTAAAGAGTCAGATGTTCCGAAGACTGCTTTCCGGACTAAATATGGCCATTATGAGTTCCTTGTGATGCCATTTGGCTTGACTAATGCTCCTCCCATTTTCATAGACTTAATGAATTGAATTTTCAAACCTTACTTGGATAAATTTGTAGCTGTGTTCATTGATGATATCTTGATTTATTCTCATGATAAGACTGGGCATTCAAAGCATTTAAGAACAGTTTTTCAGACTTTGAGAGATAATCAGCTTTATGCCAAGTTTAGCAAAAGTGAGTTTTGGTTACGGGAAGTTGGTCTTCTTGGATATATAGTCTTAGGTGAAGGTATTAGAGTTGATCCGAGCAAGATTTCAACCATTGTTGATTGGAAGCCTCCCAGGAATGTATCAGAGGTCAGAAGTTTTCTTGGTCTCGCCGGTTATTATAGACGATTTGTAGAGGGATTTTCCATGATAGCTACTCCATTAACAAGGTTGCTACAGAAAGATGTCAAGTTTGAATGGAATAAAAAGTGTCAGCAGAGTTTTGACAAGTTAAAGGCATTGTTGACTGAAGCTCCTGTCTTAGTACAACCAGAACCGGGTAAAGAGTTTGTGATTTACAGTGATGCATCCTTGAATGGACTAGGCTGTGTACTTATGTAGGAAGGAAAGGTAATTGCTTATGTCTCTAGACAGCTAAAGCCACATGAGAAAAATTATCCGATACATGATTTGAACTAGCTGCCATTTTATTTGCGTTGAAAATCTGGAGACATCACTTGTATGGTGAGAAGTGCCAAATATTTATTGATCATAAAATTTTAAAATACTTGATGACTCAGAAAGATTTGAACTTGAGGCAAAGAATATAGCTAAATTTGATTAAAGATTATGAACTAGTGATCGAGTATCAACCAGGTAAGGCAAACGTAGTTGCTGATGCTTTGAGTAGAAAATCTTTATTTGCATTAAGGGCTTTGAACACTAGTTTAACCTTATCGGATGATGGTTCTATTTTAGCTGAATTAAGAACTAAGCCAATGTTTCTTGAAGAAATTTTTGAAGTTCAGAAAGATGACAGCGACTTGCAAGCCAAAAGAGCTCAGTGTGAGTCGGGTATAGAGTCAAATTTTCAGATTAGTTCTGACGGTTTTTTAATGTTCAGAAATCGGATATGTGTACCAAAGAATGATGAGCTTATTCGAAAGATTTTAGAGGAAGCACATAGCAGTTCCTTGTCTATTCATCCGGGTAGTATAAAGATGTATAATGATTTGAAGAAAATGTATTGGTAGGAAGAAAGAAATCTCAGAGTTTGTTTCTAAATGCTTGATCTGTCAGCAAGTAAAAGCCGAACATCAGGTATCTTTAGGTTTATTGCAGCCTGTGTTAGTTCCTGAGTGGAAATAAGACCGAGTTGCCATGGATTTTGTGACAGGATTGCTGTTGACACCAAGAAAGAAAGATGCAGTATGGGTTGTGATTGATAAGCTAACGAAGTTGACTCATTTTATTCTAGTTCGTATGGATTATTCACTTGACAAGTTGGCCGAGTTGTATATTCTAGAGATAGTCAGGCTACATGGAGTACCGTTATCGATTATTTCAGATAGAGACCTGAGATTCACTTCGCGATTTTGGAAGAAGTTACAGGAAGCTTTGGGCACAAAGTTGAGTTTTAGTACATCTTTCCATCCTCAGACCGATGGTTAGTCAGAGAGAGTTATTCAGATACTTGAGGATATGCTCAGATGTTGTGTCTTAGAATTTCAAGGTAGTTGGGAGAAATATTTGGTATTGGTAGAGTTTGCTTATAATAATAGTTACCAGTCGAGTTTGAAAATGGGACCTTATGAAGATTTGTATGGACGTAAATGTCGCACACCTTTGTATTAGACAGAGCTTAAAGAAAATCAGATTTACGGGGTGGATTTAGTTAAAGAAACTGAAGAGAAAGTGAAAGTTATCAGAGATTGCTTGAAAGCAGCTTCAGATAGACAGAAGTCTTATGCAAACTTGAAAAGAAAAGAGATTAGTATCAAGTTGGTGACAAAGTGCTCTTGAAAGTATCCCTATGGAAGAAAGTCTTTAGATTTGGCAAGAAAGGCAAACTAAGTCCACGTTTTATTGGACCGTTTGAGGTGACTGAAAGAGTTGGACCATTAGCATATCGATTAGCTTTACCGCTAGAGTTAGAGAATATTCATGATGTGTTCCATGTGTCTATGTTACGTCGTTACCGTTCTGATCCTTCACATGTGATTTCACAGACAGAGGTTGAGATTCAGAAATATATGACTTATGGTGAAGAGCCGGTAAAGATTTTAGCTCGAGAGGTCAAGCAACTAAGGAATAAAAGTATTGCACTTGTGAAAGTATTATGGAATAGGCATGGGGTAGACGAGGCTACATGGGAGCCTAAAGAGGTTATGAAAAAACAATATCCAAATCTTTTCAAAGGTAAGATTCTCGAGGACGAAAATCCCTAAAGGCGGAAGAAATGTAACATCCCAAAATAGGGCCTAAATGGAACAGTGGTTGCGAAACCACGAATCTGAGATAGAAATGTTTATTTTGATTAATTTTTATAATTTACCGAGTGATTAGATGCATGTGTTAGAGTATCGATGGAAAATTTTATAGATATCATGCTTAATTTACCTACTAGGGCTTAATTGTAAAAGTTGATAAATATGAGTTTTAGATGCCAAAAGATTGAATTGAAGAGTATAATTGAAGTAGAGGTCCTTAAATGGAATTAGGCCATTAGGTTTTCATGGAAAAAATGGGCATACATAGATAAAAATAACTAAATTTTAATGAAGGGTATTTTAGTCATTTGGTTATTAAAAGATTAAAAAAGGGAAAAAGATGGTAAAATGTGCCTATCTTCTTCATTAGGCTGAAATTTCAAGGGTTCTTCATAGCTATGGTTTTGTCAAGCTTCCAAGCTTCATAGTAAGTGATTCCAAGCCCCGTTTTTAATGTTCTTTACGTTTTTGAAGTCCTGGTAACTTGATTTAGCTTATTCTAGCAATAATTTAACCTAGGGTTCATATTTGGAAAAATACCCATAGGTGAAATGTGTTTATTTTGATGTTTTATGGTAGAATATGAAGCTTGAAATTATGTTAAAGGACTTGAGCTAAGCGATTTTAAGAAAAAACAAGTAAAACGACATAATCGGTAAAAAAAACCTAATGGTCATAAGTACATGTTAGAGTGAGAATTTGATGTTGGCGTAGGTAAATAAATGATCAGCATGTCATAAAACATAAGGATTAGGGACAAAGTTTCATTTCCGAGCCTTGGGGAAAAAGTGTAAATATGTAAAAGTTTAGGGGCAAAATCGTAAATTTTCCAAAGTTAGAGTTAAGGACTATTTTCATAAATGTGAATATTAAATAAGTTAAATTTGCTATTATAGATTAATAAGAATGAAATTCGGGGTTAGATCGAGGAAAGAAAAAAGGTTGATGACTAAATCAAAATATTTAATCGTATTTTGTATTGAGAGTTTGCGGTAAATAAATGCAATGTTTATTATTTATAATTAATCGTAATCGTATTTTGCAGAATTGACGGAGAAATGATACTTAAAAGTCCCGATTGAACCTTAGGAATGTGTAGGATACAAATGTCATGACATTAGGGTTTAAGGATACTAGGTAAGACCATGCCAAAGCATGACATTGGTAAGTTTTACAAGGCAAGGAAATCATGTAAGACCATGTCAAGGCATGGCATTGATAAACTACGATAAGGTAAAGATCCCATGTAAGACCATGCCAAGGCATTGCAAATGGTGAGTTCATAAGGCAAGGATACCACGTAAGACCATGTCAAGACATGACAATGGTAATTTAAAAGGAAAGGTACCCGTGTATCCTTAGTATTCCACGTGGTTCAACAGAAAATTTAAAGAGTGTACCAAAGGGAAGGTAAGATAAGTCCATATTCGAAAGTTTCAGGTTATCTTGATAATTCATTTAGAATGTTGTTATTTATTTACATGCAAACTTACTAAGCTTTATGCTTACTCCTTTTCTTTTCTCTCTTTTTTATAGTATTGCAAAGCCAACTCCGAAAATAGTAAGGACGTTGGAGATTGTCTCATACTATCAACGAGCTATCTTGGTATTTTGTGACTCAAAATACTTTAAGTTATGGCATGTATAGGGACTTGGCTATTTTGTGTGTATGCCCTTATGATATGATTAAAGATTGTCATGTGAATATTTGGTAATTATTAGCTTATGATATAGCTAAATAAGGACATGTTTTTGTATTATGTATGCCTAAATGAGGCTTGATGCAAAGAAATTATGGAGTAAGAGTTGGCCATGGAACAGTTAGGAAACAGCAGTAGTGATGTGGTTTTGAAAAATCACTAAAAATTTTAGAAATCGAATTAAATGGTGAATGAGATATCGAATTAAATCTTATTGAGTCTATTTTCATAGAAAAGAAATAGAGCAAGCAAAAGAAGTCTATATTTTGAGATATTTAAATTTTTGTAAGACTAGTTCATAGTAACTTTGTGTTTCCCTGTTCCAAGTTTGGAAAATCACTAGAAATTGTAAAAAAATAATTATAAGTCATAGTTTATATTTCTAGATTATTTAGTGAGCCTATTTTCATTAGAAATAGACTAAAACATTATCTGAATTCTGTGTAATAAGATAATCAATTTTTAGTGAACAGAAATCAGGTCTGCTGAATTGTGAAATAGGGGAATATTTAATGAATAAACTGTAATAATTGCCCAAACCAAAAATTCTAGAAAAATTATGGAAAGAATATATATGAGTCTAGTTTTAAGAAAAATTTACGGATTTAAATTTCAAGTTCCGTAACTCAAGTTATAATTAATTTTGTGACTGTTACGCAGATGGATAGTTTTATTATGAATAGTGAAATAAATTGTTTTGATTTGTGTAAGTAATTGGAAAATTTTTAATGTTCCCGGTTTGGTCCCGAACTGTTCCAATTGCACCTTTTAGGGCCTTGAAGGCCCTTTTTAAGGATTTATTTGATGAATGCGAGCGAATTAATTTATAAAAAAAATTTATGCCTCGAACAAGTATGATAAGTCTGGTAATGCCTCGTACTTGACTCCGGCGACGGTCTCGGGTAAAGGGTGTTACAGAACCAAGTAGAGAGGACCGCTAGATTTTATTTTGAACTTGTTTTGTTAAGCTTTACCAATTTTTCTTGATTGTTACCTTTTTTGTTGTAGTTCCACCCCAACAGAGTTGTTCCACTGGAGGTGCACCCCTATAGTTTAATATAAACATAAATAACATTTTCAAAGGGGATTTTTTGTGATCAAATAGATATTTTTATGCACCACTTCCCTTTAGTAAGAAGAAGAAGATGGCTTCTTGTCCTTTTGAGGATGAGATTGTGTTCGTTAGTGGTAAATCTGCAAAACCTATTGTTAGTGTGTCTGCTATAACGAGTGTTGGAACTTCATCTATAGAGGTTGCTAAAATAGTGCTCGTTGACATGCTTGTTCCTATATCTAAGATGATAAATGATCTTTCTTTACTTAATGCCTGTGATTGTTGGATGAAAGATTCTAGTCCCAATGTTAATGGTTGTAGGGTGACAATCTAACAAATGCTGGTTCTATCTCTTTGTCCAAGGTACCAAATGTCAACAGACACATCTATTTAAAACTTTGTCACCCCACTACTTTCCCTGCTACTATCACTTCTCAAGGTGAGCATAAGCTTGTTGAAGAATGCTACTATCACTTCTCAAGGTGAGCATAAGCTTGTTGAAGAATGTATAAGGATAAATTTTAAAAGGCTCACCTCTCCAATGTTTGGCCAAGAGGTTGAGTCTAGATTTGGCTCATAGCTAAGAAAATTAGAACGAACCCTAATCACTAGTATTTTTCCTAGTGTAATGGTATTGATTGATCAAAATTTCCTTACGATGCTCTGAGGACTCATTTAAGGTTAATGAGCCAGTTGGTGACCCTATTTAGGGTTTTTAGAGTACAAACTAATTAAGACCAATAGGTTCCCGAAGGCTTGGTTTGTTGAGGGAAGACTTATAGATATTGTTAATGGTATGCAAGAGGAGTACTATTGGAAGCAATAAATGAACTTGAATGAATAAGTCAGGGTCCTTGTTGTGGCATACCAACAGTTTAAGGAGGATATTTGAAAGTTGACTTTGAAAAATCAACAATCAATGACTAATAAAAAAAACTTGTGTTCCTTTTTTTTCAAGAAATTGCAAAATCATATGATATCTAGGTTAAACCCAATTTGGATATGAATGAACTATTGGAAAATTCTGTTGTGTTTGTTGTTGATTAGTACACAGTAAAAGAAGAGCTAGTAAAGAAGAAGGTTGAGTTAGAGAGGAAGTTGGAGGAGGCTGAATGAGTTTAGCTATGTTTAGAGAAAAAAGTAAACTATGTTGAAGGATATAACATTGAGAAGTTATAGCCATTAAAATATCAATACCTTAAATAAGTACTGGTTGATCTTGAAAAGCAAGTGTTTGAGGGGAAAAAGAACCTTAAAGAACAGCATGCTAAGAATAATGGTAATTACTGAAAACCGTTTCAAAGATAAAGGTTGATATTGGGGAAAACGTTCGTTAGTTCCATAAGTTGACTTCGTTGCATCTTCAATTCGCTTATGGTATTTTTGATATGACTAGTGTAAATCTAGGTGCTCTTAAGGAGCTTCTTCCTAAGACTGAAATGTATAATCTTTCTAAAACTAAGTAGAGGATTCTTAATTCCCAACTTTCTAACTCTAGTGCACTTTATTATCCTCCTTTTACTCCACCTATAAATGACACCTCTTGTAACACCCCAAACCCGACCTAGATGTTATGGCTGAATATGAGAATGTTACGAAGAAGAATTATAAATCCAACCTTATCATATCGAAGACCTCGTATATTTTGTTACAAAAAGAGTTCCCTTATTTAAAAACATTTTGTTACACTCATTAATGAAAAGCATCGATTGTTTACTCTTTCAAATAAAGCAATAATTTGCAGCGAAAGTTTTAAAGTCATTATATTTTGAAAACCAAGTATGTTTTTCTCAAAATCGATTGGTTGCATAAAACAATTATTTTTGTAATTTGTTTTGTTGAATGTCGCAAGAAAACTCAAATCAAATCCAATTTTTGATTTTCGCCAATCACCATTTTTTTTGAGTTTCTCATTACACACCTGGCTCGAAATTTGATGCGAACGCTCCCATAAGACAACCAGAACCTAAAATTTGTCAATAAACGTCCAAAATCAATCTTAAATCCCCAATTTCAATCGAGTCACGACTCGAATACAATGCAACCATATACAGTATCAACTAAAAGATTGCACTCATAATCGTTTCAAAGGATTATCCATGTCAACGGCAGTGCCAAAAATGTATCTCACGACTAGAGAGTCTTAAATTTCCTGAATATCACCTAGCAAAACGATACGCAGAATCGACTTATACATCAAACCGAATACTAAGACATTAACCAATGTTTCTTCTAAAACCACAAAAAACTCTTACCTACGAAGCCGCATGAAGAACCTGGGGATTCAAAATGCAACGAAGAACGAGAATTGTGATCAAAATGATTGGAAGTAGAAAAAGGAGAAGCTAGAGAAACAAAACAGAAAAAAATGTCAAAAGGGGAAAAAGAATTTTGGGAAAATCCTACCAAAATCGACCCACTAACACTCATCCACTACCATAGAGTTTCAATTCCACCCAACTTCTACTATACAACCAGCACACACTTACAGAAGCAAAAATTAACATCCTTCACTCATACGCGGGTTTGAACACAAAACCAACACAGGACCCAAAACCCGTGGTTCACCCAACTCAGTCCAACACAGGAGGTACGACTACGACTGTGAGAGCCTCATAAGATGCCATCTGAATACTAGACTGAAAACTATTATTGTAGGTGAACTCTGCTAACGACAGAAAATCCTCCTAATTCCCTCAGAAATCAATTACACAACTTCGAAGCATATTCTCTAGTATCTGAATCATCCTCTCAGATTGACCATCGATCTAAGGATGGAACGCAATATTGAAGTCAAATCTCTAACCTAGAGCATCATGAAGCTTTCTCTAGCACAAAAAAGTAAAATGAGGATTTCTGTTCAAAATTATCAGAACTGGAACCCCATGAAGTCTCACGATCTCAGAAATGTACAGCTTGACCAACTTTTGAAGAGAATAATATGTCCAAATAGGAATGAAGTGGGCAGACTTGGTCAATCGATCCACGATGACCCATACAGAATCCTTCTTAGTAGGTGTTAAGGACAACTAACTAATAAAGTCCATAGTCACACGCTTCCATTTTCATAAGGGAATCTTAAAGGTTGGAGCAAACCCAAAGGCAACTGATGCTCAGCCTGAACCTGCTAGCACGTCAGACAACAAGAAATAAAATTCGTTAGCTCTCGTTTCAACCCCAGCCACCAATATAGTTCATGAAGATCCTGATACATCTTATTTCCACCGGGATGTATAGCATAAGGGCTATTATGCGCTTCCCCCAAAATAGATTGTCTCAAATAAGAGTCGTTCGGTACAAAAACCCATCCTTGGAAACACATATCCCCATCACTATTCAGCCTAAAATTAGATGTATTACCATTCTCTATTTGATGAATATGTAGAACCAGAGAGTCATCCCCTAACTGTTTATCCCAAATTTGATAATCCAAGTCAGCTTAACTTGCAACTCAGCTAGCAAACTCCTATTATCAAACAGTCTTAGGCAAGCAAACATCGCCCTCAAATTAGACATTGCTCCACGACTAAGAGCATCGGCCACCACGTTGGCCTTACCAGGATGATACTCTATAGTGCAGTTGTAATCCTTGAGTAGTTCAATCCATTTATGCTACCTAAGGTTCAAATCCTTTTGGGTAAGGAGGTAATTAAGGCTCTACTAATCGGTGTAGATAATACACCTCTCACCATACAGATAATGCCTCTAAATCTTGAAAGCACAAACCACGGTGCTAACTCGAGATCGTGTATCAAATAATTCCTCTCATGTGACTTAAGTTGTCGAGACATATAAGTCGCATCCTTACCATCTTACATTAGAATGCATCGTAACCCGACATATGACGCATCACTATATACTATTAACTCCTTACCAGATTCAGGCTGTATCAGAAAAGGAGCCTGAGTCAAAATAGATTTGAGCTTCTCAAAGCTCGATTGCTGCTCATCAATCCAGACAAAAAGGACGTTCTTACACAATAGCTTAGTCAGAGGAGCTGGAATTAATGAGAACCCCTCGTCAAACCTCCGATAATAGCCCGTAAGACCCAGAAAACTACAGATCTCTAAAGCATTCTTGGGCTATTTCCAATCAAGTGTAGCTTCAATCTTTCTAGGATCAACTCAAATCCTCTCAATAGAAACCACATGCCCCAGAAATGTTACTTCCCTTAACCAGAATTCACACTAGCTCAACTTAGCGCAGAGTTGTTTCTCTCGAAGTATCTGAAGAACTACTCTAAGATGCTCATCATGATCATCTTCGGTCTTAGAGTATACCAAAATTTCATCGATGAAAACCAAAATGAAATGATCCAAATACAATTGGAAAACCCAGTTCATTAGATCTATGACTACATCTGGAGTATCCATCAAACCAAAGGGCATGACTAGGAACGCGTAACGCCCAAACGAGTTTTAAAAGTTGTCTTATGGACATCAAATTTCTTAACCTTAAGTTGATGATACCCAGAATAAAGATCTATCTTAGAAAATATGAAAGCCCCATGAAACTAATCAAACAGGTCATTGATCCTCGGAAGTGGGTACTTATTCTTCATAGTCAGCTTATTCAACTATCGGTAGTTGATGCACATCCTTGTGGTACCATCCATTTTCTTTATAAACAGCACCAATGTTCCCTACAAAGACACACTAGGACAGATAAATCCACGTTCCAAAAGATCTTGAAGTTGAGCTTTTAGCTCCATAAGCTCTTTTGGTGCCATACGATAAGGAGCGATGGACACCGGAGCTATACCCGATAGAAGCTCAATACCAAAATCTACTTCACGATTAGGAGGTAAACCCTGTAACTCCTCAGGAAAAACATTTGGAAATTTTATAACTATTCTGATGTTCTCAACAGAAGAGCCCACAGAAGCTGAAACACTTACATAGGCCAGATATGCTTCACACCACTTCTGATCCAGTTTTTCAGCCACAAGAGAGGAGATCTCAAAAATAATCTTGACGCTCGCCGATCACAATCACCTCCACATCATTTCTAGATCTAAAAAATACCCACTTAGTAGCACAATTCAAACTGAATCGATGCTCCATAAACCAGTCCATACCCATAATTAAATCAAATTCTCTGAATGATAGCTCCATCAGATTAGTCGGAAACACAAACTCTTACACTTCTAACAGTACATTCTTATACAATCTATTTATCCGAATAGATTGACCTAATAGGCTCAGTATAGAAATCTCACAAGAAGTACTCTTAACGGGAATCCCCAAGTTATCGAGACAAAACTAGCTACGTAGGAATGTGTTGGCCCTATGTCTATCAATACAATACAATGAACGTCATAAATAAGGAACGTACCCATAGGCACGTCAGTGGTGACCCTGTCCTTACGGCATCGAGCAGCATATACCAACGCAAGTTGCCTCGACTCAGTTTGATTAGCACCTATGTCTGGTGCTCTTTGTCCTCTATCCATACCATTACCACCCTTGGTCGGACCATATTGCTTAGGCGGCCACTGAACTACCCTTTGAGGCTGAATAAAACCCGTAACCAAAACTTGCATCTAATCAAAATGTTGTGGGAAATCTCTAATGCGATGCTCCATTGACCCACATCATAGACATGCTCCCAACCTCCTCTAGCACTAGCCTGGATGGCACCTACCATAGTCACTGCACGACTGAGCCACACTAAGAGCGATTGGAACTCCAATTTTAGAAGGCCCATCCGGTCTGGCCCATTTCTTAGGCCTTTGGATAGAACTAGAGGGCTCTGAACCACTCTTACTCTTATTTCTCTCTGGCACTTAACGCGCTTAACCTCTTTGGCGATCTTCGCTTTGTCCACCAAAATGGAAAACTCTTGCTCCATCTGCGGAGCTATCAGAACTTTCAGATTGTCTCTCAAACCATCTTCAAAATGGACCATTTTTCATATATAGATGCCACCATTCCTCGAGCATAACGACTAAATCTAAAAAATTTGGCCTTATACTCAGCCACAGTCCTATCCCTTTGAGTGAGGTTCATGAACTCACGTCTGCGAGCATCAACATAACTAGCTACCACATATTTCCTTTAAAAAGCAGTCTTAAAGTATTCCCAATTAACCCGATCCGAATGAGTACCCTCCTTAATTGATAACCACCACTGGTATGCCTCGTCGCAAAGCAAAGACACTACACCCTTCAGTTTCTACTAAAGAGTTCAGTTAATATCATTTGTTATCCTCTCTGTGGCCTCCAACCAATAATTAGCCATAGTCGGGGCGACTCCAATGATTCCTCTGAACAACTCAACACCATTAGACTCGAGTTGTTCTATAACGCCCCAAAATTTTAATTTTTGTTTTTAGGTATACGTGACATAACTGTGTTTCTGCTTCAGCGGTTAAGTGTTCTGGGTGTGTGTGAGAGGTCCCAAGTTGAAGCCATGACTTGGGCAAATTTTGGTATTTTTATGAATTAAGCCCTATCTCTGGGCTTTTAATTAGAAGTTTGTAAGTACATATCAGAATGGGCCTACTGGTCTGGTGGTTAAGTGGAGTGTTAGTCTACTGAAGGTCCGGTGTTCGAATCTATGCGTGGGCAAGGGAGATTATTTTTGCTCGATTTGGTGGCTAAGAGTTTGGGTTGTATTAAAAATATGAGTAGTGGGTGGTTGTGATAGTGTAATTAGTGGGAAGTAGGGAGATAATTAAGGGATTTTGGATTCTATCAAAATCTATTTTGTTATTTTTCGGTTCATCCAAAATTCTATTCTCTCTTTCCTCAAATTTTTTGACGTCTTACCCTACTCTTCCATTTTCTTTTTTCTGTCGAATTTGTCTTGGGCTTCCCCTCTCCTTTTTGCTTCGTTTCTCTGAATCCATTTCTTTATTCTATATTTGCAACATTGATTTTACTCATGTGGGTTTGGTAAGCTTCAGTAAGAGTAGTAAGTGTAGTTATTTTGATTTTGGGATATTGATTGATGGGTTTCGTTTTGTTTTTGGAGAAGGTTAAAGGCTAGAGTTTTTTTATTGGTATTGAGGTGGTGTAGAAACGCTATTCTCAATCGAAGGTAAGGTCTTTGATAGTTGAAAGCTGATCATCTCATTCTATTTTCGATCAAGTTTTGTTAGTGTCATTCAAATTGGGCTTGGAATACCGATTTTTAGGTTTTGGAGTGCTCAGGGATCGTTTTAGTATCAATCGATACCAGGTGTATACCTGAAACGCAGAAAATGAGGTTCAACAAAAAGCAAAAAAAACCCACTGTCGACGCCACACTGGCGTGTGGTCACCCATATGGTAAGCCATGTGCCCTAACACGGGTGTGTGATCGACGAGGCCAGGCCATGCGTGTAAGATACGACAATGTGATGGCTAGACAGGCCGTATACGGCACATGGGCTAGACTGATTTGGGCTATGTGGGCCATAGGGGCATACGTGTCCACATGGGTAAACCACACGGGCGTGTGGGATTTTGGGCCAGGTCGTGTGATCCACACGGCCAAGGCAAATTTAGGCCGCGTGGGCCACAGGGGCAGGCCACATGGGCGTGTGAGCCCATTTTCACTGAATTGATTGCTAAGGTTGTACGGGTCGTCCAAGTCGATTGTGAACCTACTGTAGGATCGATAAGCATTACTTAGACCCCTAGTTGTGTGAACGGGTTGATTGATGGATATATATATTGAGTATGATAATAGCATGCATGTATACATTTACTGGTTATACGTACTAATATCATGAGATAGCATGTCATGTATTGTATGATGCATTGCATAGGGTAGGGTTGATTTTATTTAGAGGAAGTGTATTGAGAGGCTCTTAAGCCTAATATACTGGCAGCTCAGCTGTAAACTATTATTTTGTGCCGCATTCGGTACAACTTGGAGTGTAGGGATGGGTGGGTTGATTTAATCCCCACATGAAGTGTAGGGTTGGAAGGAGATGGTGTGTAGAAGCTGGTTGGGTAGGACTTGGTTACTAAATACTGTTTATCTATTACTAATATTGTGATGGGCTAAGACCCTTGTACATACTGATACTGATACTGAAAGGGGCTTAGGCCCAAGATTGTGTTTGACTGTGCATTGTGTTTACTATTGTTTGTTTTCTGTGGCACATTGAGTTTACGTAAACTCACCGCTCTCTATTTAATGTGCACAGGTAATCCCCAGACCTAGATGGATCGAGCGGTGGAAGACTCGATGGTGACCACAGTTTTTCAGACTTTTATGATTTATAATTTGTGATTTCTGGTTTTATTTACCGTGGTTAATTTGGATGTAAATTTGGGGACTTTTTGGGACTTTTGCTTAAATTTGGTTTTATTTATTTTTATGGATTTATAACTGCTAGACGTAGGAGAACTCGGTTTCAAAAAGGAAAAGTTTTCTCTAAACACACAATTTACTTGAAATAGTTTTAAAAGCTTCCGCAAGGAATTATGTTTACAACAATCGATTTAACGAGTAAGGATTTTAGAATTTAATACGAGATAAGAAAAGTAATTAAACGGATATGGATTGATCGTAGAAACCTAGTTTTTAAACACCTATCATGTGATGTCACCAGATTCGGCCATAACGTCTGGGTCAGATTTGGGGTGTTACATTTAGTGGTATCAGATCCAGGTTGCAAAACTCGGTTGTGAATTTTGGGTTTTAAACCTTGTTTTGAGAACTGATTTTCAAATGATTTGACTGAGTATGAGGTACACAGAGTTTTCAACGTCGATCTTGTAAGTATTCAGAAACTAATTTTTGTTTAAATTGAAAATGTTATGATATTCTGAAACTACTGTAGGTAGTAAACTGCAAGGAAAGTCTAGTTAGTACATACTGGAAACTGTAGTAAAACTAAAACTATAGTAACCACTAGAGACTGCGACAAACGAAAACAAACTCTGAACTTATGATGCTGCTTTACATAAAACATCTATTAACAAATACTGAAACTGTAACTGATTCATAAAATTTGTAATACAGATAAATTCGATTAGACATGAACGTACAAGGTATCTGCGGACGAGGTAGAGGCTGTAGAGGGGCTCGAGTTGAGTCCTCTTCACTGGGCAGTATGCCAAATTTGGACATGGTGAGACGCAGTGTTGCCTGCTCTAGAGACTGGCTCTCAAGATCGCATGGCTGGGGACGACGCATTATCCCAGTCTATGCTAAGGATATTGAAGAGGGTCGCTAGGCCTAATACTGGATCTGGGGACCATGGGTCGGTTACGAAACGACTGCAGCCCAATAGAGCAGAGCTTTTTAAGGGTGTCACTGGGGTCGCCCCTAATATGGCCGAATACTGGATTGAGGCTACGGAGAGGATCATGGATGATCTAGATTGCACACCTGAGCAGAAATTAGAGGGTGCAGTCTCACTGCTGTATGATGAGGCTTATCAGTTGTGGCTGACGGTTAAAGAGGGCACTTAGCCCGAACGTCTGACCTGAGAGTTCTTTAAGACCACTTTCCAGGGGAAATATGTGGGAGCCAATTATGTGGACGCTCGTAGGAGGGAGTTTCTGAATCTTACGTAGGGATATCAATCTGTGGCCGAGTATGAGACCGTGGGTTCATCTGCCCTAGTGTGTCTCCGTGGGGAGCACCAGTACTATTTGTTAAGAAGAAGGATGAATCCATGAGGATGTGTTTGAATACTGGCAACTGTATTGACTATCGGTAATTGAATAAACTAACCATCAAGAACAAGTATCCGTTACCAAGGATCGATGACATGTTTGACCATTTTCGAGGAGCTTCGGTATTCTTTAAGATTGATCTCCGGTCTGGGTACCATCAGTTGAAGGTTAAGGATTCTGATGTACATAATACGGCATTTAGGACTCGTTATGGTCACTACAAGTTCCTAGTGATGCCATTTGGACTAACTAATACACCGGCAGCTTTTATGGATCTAATGCATCGAGTTATGTGGTGCTTGCGGAGGGGATTTGAATCGATGCTCAAAATATTGAGGCGGTATTGGATTGGACGCAACCTAAGAATGTGTCTTGGATCCGCAGTTTTCTGGGGTTGGCAGGTTATTACCGACGGTTTGTGGAAGGCTTTTCATTGATTGCAGTACCCTTAACTAAGTTATTATGTAAAGGTGTACCGTTCATTTGGTTTGATGCGCAACAAGAGAGCTTCAAGAAGCTTAAGACTGTATTGACTAAGGTTCCTATTTTGATACAGCCAGAGCCTGGAAAGGAGTTCACAGTTTACAGTGATGCATCACATGTCGGTTTGGGATGTTTGTTGATGCAGGATGGTAAAGTGGTAGCATATGCGTCTCGTCAGCTTAAGAAAGATGAGGCGAACTATCCGACGCATGATTTGGAGTTGGTCGCTATAGTCTTTGCATTTAAAGTCTGGAAGCGCTACTTGTATGGCGAGAAGTGTGTCATCTATACTGATCACAAGAGCCTCAAGTGCCTTTTTACTCAGAAAGAGTTGAATCTTAGGCAGCATAGATGGGTTGAGTTGCTTAAGGATTATGACTATACCATTGAGTACCATCTGGGTAAGGGCTAATATGGTGGTCGATGCATTGAGCCATAGGGCTATGATAGATCTAAGAGGGATATTCACTCAACTTAGCCTGTTCGATAATGAGAGTTTGTTGGCTGAGCTACAAGTCAAACCAACTTGGATCGAGTAGATCAAGGGTAAACAGCTGGAGGATGAGTCTTTGGATCTTCGATTCTAACAGATTGAGAGTGGTAGCACTACGGACTTTGGGTTGAACTCTGAGGGTGTATTATGTTTCCGAGGCCGGGCGTGTGTACCGAACGACACTGATCTGAGGCAGTCTATTTTGAGAGAGGCGTGTAGTAGCCCTTATGCTATGCATCTTGGCTGGAATAAGATGTACCGAGATCTTTATGAGTTATAGTGGTGGCCAGGATTGAAGCGAGAGGTTACTGATTTTTTGGTTAGATGTCTGACATGCCAGCAGGTTAAGGCTGAGCATCAGTTGCCTTCAGGTTTGCTACAGCTGGTTAAGATTCCGTTATGGAAATGGGAACGAGTAACGATAGATTTCGTTAGTAGGTTACCCTTGACACCCACTAAGAAGGATTCTGTTTGGGTCATCATGGATCGATTGACCAAGTTGCTTACTTCATACTAGTTAGGATTGATTATTCACTACAGAAGTTGGCGAAGCTCTACATTTCATAGATAGTGATATTGCACGGGGTACCGTTCTGATTATTTTTGATAGGGATCCTCGCTTTACGTCCCGATTTTGGAAAAAGCTACATGAGGCTCTGGGTTCAAGGTTGAACTTCAGTACTGCATTCCATCCTCAGAGTGATGGTCAATCTGAGAGGGTGATTCAGATACTGGAGGATATGTTGAGGAGTTGTGTAATTGATTTCTGAGGTAGTTGGGAGGAGTATTTGCCACTAGCAGAGTTCGCCTATAATAATAGTTTCCAGTCTAGCATTCAAATGGCACCTTACGAGGCTCTGTATGGTCGTAAGTGTCGCACTCCCTTATGTTGGAGTAAGTTGGATGAACGACGTGTTTTGGGTCCTTAGTTGGTTTCTGAGACTGAGGATAAGGTTAGATTAATTCGGGATCGATTGAAAGCGACATCGGATAGATAGAAATCTTACGCGAATCTAAAGAGATGTTAGATTGAGTATTCGATGGGGGACTTCGTATTTCTTAAAGTCTCGCCATGGAAAAGGATTCTGAGGTTCAGTTGTAAGGGCAAGTTGTGCCCTAGGTTTATTGGACCGTACTAGATTCTGAAATGAGTAGAACCGATTGCTTATCAGTTAGAGCTACTCTAGAGTTGGACCATGTTCACGATGTGTTTCACGTCTCAATGTTGAGGCACCACCGCTCTGATCCTACTCATATTGTCCCTGTTGAGGAGATTGAGGTGAGGCCAGACTTGACCTTCGAGGAGGAGCCGGTTCAGATTTTGGATCAAGACATAATGGTTCTGAGGAGGAAATCTATTCCATTAGTGAAGGTGCTGTGGCGGAATCATAGCACTGAGGAGGCCTCGTGGGAGCTTGAGGATGCGATGCATCAACAGTATCCTCATCTGTTTTGATTAGGTAAATTTTGAGGCCGAAATTTTATTTTAGAGGGGTAAGAATTGTAACTCCCCAAAATTTTAATTTTTATTTTTTGGTATACATGACATAACTGTGTATCTACGTCAGTGGTTAAGTGCTGTGGGTGTGTGTGAGAGGTCCCAAGTTCAAGCCATGATTTGGGAAAATTTTGGTATTTTTATGAATTGGGTCCTATCTCTGGTCAGTAGGCTTTTAATTAGAAGTTTGTAAGTACTTATCAGAATGGGCTTGCTGGTTTGGTGGTTAAGTGGAGTGTTAGTCTGCTGAAGGTCCAGAATTCGAATCCTTGTATGGGCAAAGGTGATTATTTTTTCTCGATTTGGTGGCTGAAAGTTTGAGTTGTATTGAAAATCTGAGTAGTGGGTGGTTGTGATAGTGTAGTTAGTAGGAAGTGGGGAGATAATTAAGGGATTTTGGATTCTATCAAAATCTTTTTGGTTGTTTTTCGGTTCATCTAAAATTCTGTTCTCTCTTTCCTCAAAATTTTTGATGTCCTACCCTACTCTTCCATTTTTTTCTGTCGAATTTGTCTTGGGCTTCCCCTCTCCTTTTTGCTTCGTTTTTCTGAATCCATTCCTTTCTTCTGTATTCACAACGTTGATCGTACTCATGCGAGTTTGGTAAGCTTCGATAAGAGTAGTAAGTGTAGTTATTTTGATTTTGGGATATTGATTAATGGGTTTCGTTTTGTTTTTTGAGAAGGTTAAGGGTTGGAGTTTTTTGATCGGTATTGAGGTAGTGTAAAAACGCTATTCTCGATCAAAGGTAAGGTTTTTGATAGTTGAAAGTTGATCCTCTCGTTGTATTTTTGATCAAGTTTTGTTAGTGTTGTAACACCCCGAACCCGAGACCGTCGCCGGAGTCGAACACGAGGTGTTAACAGACTTCAAACCACTTATTTGACATTTCCCAGACAAGCTGCCAATCTGCATACTAGTCGCTTTAAAAAATCATATATTGAGTTCTGAAACTCGAAATCCAGTTCTGTAAATTTTCCCTGGAACTAGACTCATATACCTATATGGTAGAATTTTTGTAGAATTTTTGGTTGGGCCAATTAGTACAGTTTATTAGTCAAAGTCTTCCATGTTACAGGGATCGACTACACTGACTTTTGTGCATTACAACTTGGATATCTCCCTGCAAAAAGCTTCAATCCTGATTTCGTTTCTTTCTATAGAAACTAGACTCAGAGAGGAATTTGTACGTATATGGAATGACTCCTAATTATTTCTGGTTAATTTATAATGAATTTCCAAAGTCGGAACAGGGAATCCAGAAACCGTTCTGGCCCTGTCTCACGATAACCTGAATATCTCTTAACATACTGTCCATATGATCGTTTCGTTACTTCTATATGAAAATAGACTCATCGAGCTTTGATTACATAATTTATTCATCAATTAATTCCACTCCTACTATTTTTAGTGATTTTTCAATCTCACGTCACTGCTGCTGCCAGCATCTGTTACGAAAGCAACTATGCCCATTTCGTGATTTCTCCTTGATCTAACTAGTAATTCATCATACATATCACAAATTACGATCATGACTAGCCATGCCAAAGGTCAATCATTGTCAAACATCTCCCTACTACACTATTGCCATATCATGAATTTTAACACCAAAAATAATCAACCATGACATATGGCATAAAAAAAAGGGTCGAATTACCAAGGCTTACGACCTAACGTTATAAACCAAACCCAACCGACATTTATGCCATTTTCGCATGGCTAAAAGTTTACATCCCAAAGTTCAAACACAACATAATAGCCTATACATGCCGAAATGTTCTCCTAAGCCGACTAAGAAGAAAGTACCAAAACTTGCTAGCCGGTGTGATGACTCCAATGACGGCCCGATCACGCAAAAAGAGACAAGTCCAAGAAACCTAAAATAGGTGACAAGGAAACACCGAGTGAGTATATAACTCAGTAAGTCATAAGCAATGCACTACCATCCATTAATAACATTATCACAAGAGGAAGCAAAATGGAACGAGGCTAGTTACTCCATCCATACCGAACCATACCATAGTTCCTCAAACCTATCGGTTCAATCTCATACCAGGTCATGCATTCACATTCCATATACTAATCAATAGGATATTCGAGGCATTTTCATACATCATTTTATTTTCGTTACAATCATACAACTAAACGACCTTTCACCTATTCCATGATAAATCTTATGTACATGACTTCAATTATAATTGTCACATAGGTTCAAACTCACCAAGCTCAACTTCAAATATAAGCATAACGCCTATTAGTCACGAACTCAAGGTACTTACCCGATCCGCTGTCCGTGATCAACTCAATAATGTCGCACACTTAGTGTCCATAGTGATTCAAAAGTATATATTAAGTCCGCACACTCAGTGCTATGTAATCAAACTCGCACACTTAGTGCTATATAATCAAACTCGCACACTTAGTGCTATATAATCAAACTCGCACACTTAGTGCTGTACAATTTAAACCCGCACACTTAGCGCCAATCTCATGATCATAAATGTTTATACCCGCACACTTAGTGCCGAGATCAACAACTCAATACATCTCACCTCTTTTCTTCTCATTCGACACTTTCATCACCACATACATACATGTATATATATATTTATCATTCCATTCAGCATCATTACATAGACGTTATGACCATTTAAATTAATACAAACTATATGCTTAATGACTTACTTTGTGTTGGGTAAGACGGTTCCAACTCGGTTACTCGATGATCTTTTCTTTGCCTTTGCTTGATTCTCCTCCTTTAACTCCTTGAGCTTAATCAATAAATCAACTAGTTTAACCGCCTTGCTAAATATTTACAATCCAATTACACATGCATATGTATGTTAGTATATTCGGCAATCACTCTTACTAATCACCCATTTAGTCGATTGTAGGGAATTAAATATAATGTCTCTAGGAGGTACTCTACATGGCCGAATATACCATGTTAGTTTTTTTAACATTTCCTATGTAATTACATATAGATTTTCACACTTTAAGTTTCACACATTTCACCTTTTAATGCCTATTGCTCATCCCTTTGATCTTAACCTAAATGACAACTCCCTCTCCCCATATCTCAACCGAATTATCCATAACATCAAGACTAAAATTTTGCACCTTGAACTTCATACATTTATAAAAACTTCCATAACTCATTCGGCTTTAACAATTACCCATTTCTCATAAAAGAAATTAACAAATAAAATGAACATTCCATTAACCCATATGGCCGAATGTACCAAGCATTACTTAACTAAAATTCCACAAATTTCTACCTCATAATAATCTCTACTTATTCAATACAACATGAAACAACCTCTACTCCTAACCTCTTGATATACGGCTTAATGCCCAAACCACCATAAAAGTTTGATTTTTCATGACATTGCCGAAATGCATTTCAACAATTAGCTCAACATACAAAGGAAGTTAAACCCAACATTTCAAAACTCACCTCCCACTAGAAAAAGGGTTGCCGAATTGCCTTAATGAAAACTTCCCTATTTCTTTCCTTTTTGTTTCGGTTTTGGCAAGATGGAGAAGAAGATGAACACACTCTTTCTCTTTTTTTTTGTCTAGTTACGGCAAATGGGGGGGGATGGATGAGACAACTTTGTTTTCATCACCCCTCCCTTTTCATTACTTAATTACTAACCCTTTTATTTATTCTTTCTAACATAACACACTAAGCCAACATGTTCCCAACATGTTTCCACCCATAGCATGGCCAGCCACTAGCTCAAATTTTGGGTAATTTGACATGCAAACCCATCATTTTCATAACATGCATTAATAGGCCACTTCACATTTGCCTAGCACATTTCTAAATTTTCTCACATAAGTCCTATTTAATAAAATTCACTTACAATTAACAAAATTCAAGCATGAAATTTTCACACATGCATATATATACATATAATAAGCATCAAATATGATGGCTAATTATTAGTATGACTCGGTTTTGTGGTCCCGAAACCACTTCCCGACTAGGGTCAATTTTGGGCTGTCACAAGTGTCACTCAGATACCTCCTTATCACAATCAATATGGTCAGATGTAGCTTGGTTGGAGAGTACCTTTGTCTAAACAAAATGGCTATCATACGTGTCGGGAAACATCACACTATCTCAGATCGATGGCATGTATAGCTAGAGTCTCATACATATGCTAGGTTAGTTCGGGAATCGACTAAAACATAGCTCTGATACTACAAATGTAACACCCCCTACCCGTGTCCTACGTCGGGATAGGATACGAGGCATTATCGGACTAAAACACAAGCAATCATGCAAACCGAGCCATAAAATTTCATTTATAATTACAAGCAATCATGCAAACCGAGCCATAAAATTTCATTTATAATTTGAAACATTCAATCACATGCACATAGTCACTTATTTGGGTCTACTAAACCCAAAACATACTTTAGAAAGGTTCGGGACTAAACAGAGAACTTTGGAAAGTTCTGGGAAAACTTATAAATTTTTCTCATGAAATAGGGTCACACGCCAGTGTGGACACAGGGACACGCCCGTGTGCCATCAACACGCCTGTGTCCTCAGCCCGTGTAGCTCTCTGTTTATACGTCATCAAACAAATTGAACCACACAGCCAGGCCACATGCCTGTGTCACCAAGTCGTGTCCCTCACACAGTTGAGACACACGGCCGTGTCTCAACTCGTGTAGTCAATACTTAGGCTATTTTCCAAGCCTTCATGTTACCCATAAACCTTTACAACCTTATACACATTAAAGACACAAATCATGGCATCACTTTAGTGATTAAACACTCTTTATCAAGACATATTCGTAACATTTACATGTCCTCTTATATGCTATGCACCTATTCATGAAATACCAAGTTTAGATTCCTTAATTCACATTCATAAGACTTGTCCTATTGATGACCACTTTTACCATTATACTGTGGTTACTAACTTATCCATCAAGCACTCATGTTCAACCATTATCATGTTGTTTTTATAATGTACAATTACTTCATGACTATGACCACCTCAATTAGTCATAGAGCATACATCCAACACACATATCATATTTCCAAACATGCATGTCAAACAACATATTCAAATCATCCCTTCATATGCATTAAAACATGACATGATTAGCTAGACTTACAAACCATAATCAATATGAGCCACATCTAATGGCCATATACAATATCTCGATATAGACCAATACATTTAACCGAATCATAATAACACATGTCATAGAACTAGGTCTCTATACATGCCACTCACTTGAAATTTCTAACATATGTATCAATACTCCAAAGGTATTGGCTTGATAGTGTGATGCTGCCTTCGACGATCTCCAACCCCAAGCCGACCTGAGAACACTAAGGAAATGGAAATGAGGGAGTAACCTTTACGCTTAGTAAGCTCGCATGAAAAATAATAACCAATGTATTAACATGCCATTTTCAAATTCTTTATATTTATTCAAAGTCCAGTCAAGCTTTTTTCTCGAGTCATAGTGATTAAATTATTAATATCTGCAGCTACAGAACTCCAAATTAAGATATGATAATTTTCCCTAAAACTAGAGTCACATATCTTCTTACCATAAAATTTTCAGAATTTTTGGTCAAGCCAATAAGTACAATTTATTCTTTAAATTCTCCCATATTTCACTATTTGACAGCTTCAACCTTTCTTCACTAAAATTTATTTATCTCTTAGTACGAGATTCAGATAATGTTCTTGTCTGTTTCTCTTGAAATTAGACTCATTAAAGACTTAGTAATATTAATTCTAAACCATAATTATTTTTGTACAAGTTTTAGTGATTTTCCAAATTTGAGTCAGGGGATCCCAAAATCACTTTGACCCTGTCTCACAAAAATTTAAATATCTCATAATATGAAATTATTTTACTTACATCGTTTCATCTATGTAAACTTAGACTCAATAAGCTTTAATTTCATTTCTTATTCAGTCTCTAATTCAATTTCCACAATTTTTGGTGGATTTTCAAAGTAGGACTATTGCGGCTGTCCAAACTGTTTTAGTACAATATAATGATACCATCACAAGATTTTCATGAAATTAGTCTCATAAGTATCACTCATTCATTTTCATTCTTATCACAAGTCCATGTGTTTCGATAATAGTATCATATAACATAAATTACTTTATCATGACAAGAACCCTTTTATTTCATTTCTCATATTAATCTCATTGAATTTCTCAGAATCTCGATGGATATCCCATTCACCATCAATTCATACAAGTGATCATTTCAAGCAAGCACTCCCGCGAACCTCACTCTTACGGTGAGATTATTAGTCCAGGTTAAATCCCCCGTACTATAAACTCATATAGTATCATCGGGATTACCAGTCCAGGCTAAATCCCCTATAATGACATATACTCTAATGAGCTCGGATCTGAATTACCAGTCCAGGCTAAATTCAAATCCTAATTAGATTACCCGTCCGGGCTAAATCCATTTTCAGCATACATATTTTTTGGGAGGGTAGATCACTTTACAAGTTCATGTCTATCAATTCGTATTTTCCCTTTTTAAAGAGCACACTCCCATGAACCTCCTTTCTTACAGCGGGATTACCAATCTAGGCTAAATCCCCCGTAATATAAACTCATAGAGTATCCTTGGGATTACTAGTCCAGGCTAAATCCCCTACAACGACATATACTCTAATGAGCTCGGATCTGAATTACCAGTCTGGGCTAACTTTAGATCCTAATCGGATTACCCGTCTGGGCTATATAGGGACTGGATCACCCATCCGGGCTAGATCCTTTTTACCATTAATTCTTTTTCAAGAATCCATCGAATATCCTATTTTATTCAACCGAGATTTTTCTTCCTTTTATCATCAATCATGACCATGTTTCATAAATTTTCATACATTGAGCACTCAAATCATATTCTTATCAAGAGCATACATTTATCATATAATTGTCATTTAAGCAATTAACATACCTCACACATTGTATTTACTTGCAAATGGACTTACCTTCCTTTTCACTCTTTCACAAGTTATCAAACTTAATAAAACATCATGTTATATCAAATTCTCAATATATTCAGCTATTATATAGCAAGCCATCAATGATTGAACCATCAAACATTTCATGTGCTACTAGTAATATATCATTGTTCTCACAAATTTTATATACCATTTTTTCATTCCTTTTCAATATATTAAATCATGTCATTCATGCAATAATAATATAGAATTTTCAATTCAAAACTTAGCTTGGCACTAAAATAGCAAAAAGGAACCTAACTGTCGATTTTCTATTTTTCACCCGATCTAGGTCCAATCCTTGGTTTCCTTGATCTATAATATCACATTTAGTCTAATTATTAGTCATATTATTTAATGTGATCCAAAAATCATATTTTGGCAAAATTATGTTTTTTCCCTAAACTTTGTCAAACTTACACTTTTTCCCCTAGGCTCGTAAAGTGATTTTTATTCAATTTTCTCACTCTATAGGCCTAGCCGAACCATTTTCATAACTATAGAAAACTACAATTCTCATCAAAACACCCTTTTATGCCATTTTTACAACTTTTACAAAATGGTCCTTTCAGACGTTTTCATCAAAAATCGCTTAGTAAACGTTGTTTATTTAACACCTAACACTCATTTTCTACCATTAGACATCAAAATTCATGCATGTCACACATGGTTAAATTTTTAAACATGAACCTTAGCTCAAATTAATTGTAGAAATAGATAGATCTTGTTACGGGGATTGCAATAACGTAAAAATCATTAAAAACGGGACTAGAACGGACTTACAATCGAGCTTAGAAGCTTGAAAAACCATAGCCATGGTTTTTCCATGCAAGTTTCAGCCAAGAGGTTGAAGATGGACAAAAATTGGCTTTTAATTTTGTTTTTAATTCATTTTAATAACTAAATGACCAAAATGCCCTTAATGAAAAGCTTTGGAAACATGCCTAACCATGTCCAATTTTGTCTACCAACTTAACCAATGGTCTAATTACCATATAAGGACATCCAATTTAAAATTTCATAACAATTGGACACCTCTAGCATGTAGAACTCAACTTTTGCACTTTTTACTATTTAGTCTTTTTGACTAAATTGAGTGCCCAAACATCAAAATTTTTAAACCAAATTTTCAAGAAATCATTCCATGAAATTGTAAACTGTAAAAATATAATAAAAATAAAATTTTCCTGAATCAGATTTGTGGTCCCGAAACCACTATTCCGACTAGGCCCAAAATCAGGATGTTACAGTTTGGATATTAGAGAATAGGTAAAAGATGATAAAAATCCACTAATTAACCATATTAATGGATTATAACATCATCGTTCACGTTTATTTTCCATTTTGGACCTTTGACTAATTGCAATTTAAATCCTAAGTCTTTGGCCAATTAACAATCTATAGCGATAAGACTTTTACAAATTCAGTCATTGTACCTTAATTAAGAACTTAATAGGAAAAATTGAAGGATTAATGTAACAACACTCCGATACCCAACCCGATCACCAGGTCCTAGTAATAGAAAATCAGATTCGTTTCCATTTGTTTCCAGAATAACTACCATCCAAAACATTGTTTTTAAAATAATTTAGACACTTAAAAAATTCATAATAAAATCATTATACTTTAAACAAACTTTCTTAATATTTAATCGAGCCTGCGGAAACTCAATTACTAATTCAAACATCAAATGGGATCAATTTGCAAAATTTCAAAGTTTTAAAATAGGTATCGATACCCTTGATAGGTGCCAATACAATTTTTAGTTTCGATGTTCAAAAAAATCAACTTAAATCAGAAGGTATCAATACTAAGCTTACAGTACCAATACTTACCTCTAAGTACCAATATTGATACCAATACCTTGGTATTGATATCATTTTAGGGTTCAATGTTTTTCCAAAAAATAATAAAAACCAATCGTATCGATACCCTTATGAAGTATCAATACTCTAATACAAAGTATCAACACTTTAGTCTTGTATCAATACCATTTTGAGATTCTGTTTCTTGAATAATTGCTTGAAAAATTATAAATATCAATACATTTGCTTGAGTATCGATACCTTAGTGTCAAAAAATGTCAAAATCTTCCATTTTGGTACCCATTTTATGTTCAAACCAAACCTATTCAATTTGGTGCCTATATGCACACTTAAAACCTGCACAAACCAATTTAAAAAGTACTTTACAATCAGCCTAACCATTTCTCAATAAACCAAAAGCATTCATTCATTAAATAAGCACCTAATTCACACCATTTTTAACTTGTAAAAAATTCTCAAACCATTCATATATATACAATCATTAAGTTTTATCATTTTAAACATAATAACTCATTCATCCAAGCATTTCGATATAGCCAATGCATACTTATATCAACAAGGCACTAAATCATTTATGCCATACTCCCATTTCAATCTTGTATATTTCTAATTTATCATCTATCAACACTTAGCATATGATCAAGACATACCAACTCCAAATACCAAACTTGCAAAACACAATTGCATAAAATTAAAAAATTCTAAATCAAACATCACAAACATAGTAAAATATAAAGGACTCCATTAGGTGCATGCCAATTAACTGACAAAAGAACTTCACCAACTTTATTGAGTCTTGGATTATGTTTGGATGCTAATGTCGATACTTAGGATCTCATAATAACCTAACTTGCACATGGAAAAAAACGTACGTTGAGTAATAAACTCAGTGGTGTTTCAACAATTCAAAGATCAATGCAAATTAAGCTATCATAAGCAAATCATGTTATCAATTACATAATATATACCATATGATTCAATCCACAGATTAAAAAGTTAAGTTGGGAGATCAAATCCTAAATTGAATCATTTGATTCATCCACTGTCATACCAATCTTCTGGCTTTTAATTCGATTCACATAATATTTCACAGTAATAATTCATTTTAAATATCATTTTCACATTTTTTATTTTAAGTCCCTATTAACCTGACTCAGACTCGAATGGATACACGAATCCAACCAACACACCAATTTGGCACCCAGTGCCTCATCAGATAATTCCGAAGTAAATAAATTGTGCGCTGTGCTCATCAGTATAACCAAAATACAAATGTGCCCTATTGGGAAATATGCTCATATTGTAGTAAACATATAACTATTTTCTATGTATTTGAATGATGAATAAATAAATAAAGTTAATTTCACATTTCACTATTATATCTTTTGTGTTTCTGCCTTTCATGTTTTACATACATAGCAAAATTGTGACAAGAAAATATTAGCTCATTTATTGTCGTAGTTCAAACTGATGAGAAGTGGCACTATAAGAACATTTACATTGCGAGAAAGACAAATTACTTCAGTGCATAATCTAAACAAGTACGTAATCCAGTAAAAGAATCAAAGTGAGCATTTGATTCAAATATTAGAAAGATTATTACGTCGTTTACAATTCCAATTAGGGAGATGACAAGTCTAGGCTATCAAAGTAGTTGACTCCACGGGTAGAGGCAGAGATGTATTCATTGGAAGAATGATACATGGAATTTGACCCAAGATGAGTTAATTTTGAATCCTTTTGTGAATTAATTCACTTGTGACGTTCATGATGTGATTTACCTAAATCCTAGGTTAGTCATTGACTATGCATATGTAACTCATGTGCTTTGATATAAGTAGAGAATTATGCTCTAAAAATGATCAAAGTCATAGTCGGTATGTTGGGTATATGACTTGTGTATGGCATGACTTTACTAGAAACAATGGAATACATAGCTCGATTAAAGAGGTAAAGATATCCTCTAATTGGCATTGTGTGGATTGATAAATATGGAACGTGGCCATGGGTTGCTTGTTCTCGAACTAGCAATTTATCACAATATTTGCTGACAGTGATCATATCAATCATTAAGAAGACACAATGGTGACAATTAGATAAAATATGATTGTATTGAGTGAGTGGATTTAACTTAAAGGAATCAAAGATATCATATGAGGATAACACACACATAATGAGGTCATTAAACAAAGTAGTTGGATGAATTGCTTTTGTAAAAAGTTTACAATAAGGAGTTTTTAACCATGGTAATTCTTGTGGATTGACTCCATGATTAAGTAAATTGTGAGTTATCGAAATAATGCTTCTGGACATAATTTCAATTACTCGAGCCTAGTTGTATATGCCCAATTAGTCCTTCTGCTAGCTCAACAAGAGCTTGATCGAACTGCATTTATATCATAAGAAAATTCTATGACTTTGGAAATAATTTAACTGAGTCGATTAATTCGTTGTGGAATTAAATTAGGCGGTTGTAAGAATTGTTCTACTAGAGAATTTGACTAAAGATTTTTCTTGAAAAATTAATTTTGATCAAGTAAAATTAAGTTAATCAAATTAATTATAATTAATATGATATTTTTTGAAATTAATTTTCAAGTCAGAAAATTGACCCAATGGGTAATTGAACTTGAAAATTGGACCTGAGATAGAAAATTGAGCCCAAGAACCCAAAACTGAGATCGAGACCCAAAAACTAGTCGAATTAGGTTTTGTATGTGAAACAGGGTTGACAATCCAGTTCATTTTTGGACCAGATCGGTTAGGTCATCACTGGCCTAAACCAAAACAACAACAGCTAAACTGGCTCGAGGTACCATGAGGATGTCACACCTGCGATGGCAGCACCACACATGACTGTACCAGCGATCCCGACATTCCAATGGCTGGTGGTTGGTCCTTTGGTGGTTGAACAGTGGAAGAATTACACTGCTACTAGGACTCTACCAGATAATTTGATTTTAGAATAAGTATTCCAAAAATAATAATATCGTAATAAATTTAATATTAAATTTAATTTAATATTTATCTTGTAGATAAATATTCTATTAATTTAATAGATTTAATATTAAATTTAATCTAATATCTATCATGATAAGTATCAAATTAATTTAATATTAAAGTGATTAAGTTTGATCTTAGTTGAACTCTCTAAGCTCTCTTTATATAAAGAAAGCTTTGAGTCATTATTTTACACACACTTGAATCCAAGAGAAAGTTGTAGAGAGAAAATTTTTTGAAGAAATTATTTCAGAAACTTTGTAGAGATATTTTTCATATTTACAACTTGACTCTAAAGTTTAGAGAAATTGCAAAATGGCCTCACTGATAATTTTTGTGAAAAATTTTCTAATTCGAAGCGAGCCTACACTTGGCAAATGTAAGCTTGAGGATAATGGAGAAGACTACTCGATCGAAAAGTTATCCTAGATGAATAAAAAAGGTACAATTTTGATTAAGTGTTTATTACTTTAGATATCAGAACCAAACTCATTTTTTCAACTTGCCCAGCACTCATCGATCCATAGTCGAAGTAACCCAACAGTTACTAGGGTAATTACCATTCAATTTTAAATTATGATAATTTCAAAATTTATCATATTCAATTCATCAATCAAATAACCATTTTAATCTTATAATAGCATGAATCACTCCGATTCCAATTCAATTTCTCATTATCATCAATTTGCACTATTTTTCAATTTTATTCAATTTAGTAATTTATTCTGAAAATCAAAATTTTTTATGCCAATACAATTCAACTAAATAATCCCAAGTTACCTAAATATCTTATCATGTTATACAATACAATTATGCAACATTTTAAACAATTCGAATTGTAGAAATACAAACTTAAAACTCTAAGCTATTTGTCAACGACTTTAGCTTTTTCCTTCCCTTTCGAGGAATCCGGTTGGATGTTAGCTACAGATTAACATAAACATACAATATCATCAATATTCAATCAATTTCACAATCAATCATCATTTTATACAAAATTTTCATTTTATTCGATTTAGTCCCTAAAATCGAGACTAGATAACATTCAATTTGAAACTCTAATTTGAAATCCAATTTCATTATAATCCATTAAGGACCTTCTATTTCTTAATTCTACATCTAATTTTACAATTTGTTTAGTTTAGTCCCTAATGTACGAAACTATCAAATAACTTCACAATTTAGTCATTTTTCATATCCAAGCTTAAAATCTATCAATCTAACACCTAAAAGTTCAAGAAATCATCAATGATAGCTACATTAAGCTCCTATGATCTCAAAAACATAAAAATTTCAAGAAAATGACTAAATTGAACTAACCAATTGAATCTTCAGAACTTGAAACCCTTAAGGCTAAATATTTCTTCCCTATTTTTAATGGTTTGATTCATAAAGAAGAACAAGAAGAAGAAAATGTCTACTCTCTTTCTTCCCACTTCAATTTACTTTGTTTTATATTTTAATTAAATAAATTTTATACAATTTAATGGTCACTTGTTTCACTGTCCACTAATATGTATATTAGGCTAGTCTAATTTCCATTTTAAACCTTTCTTTAATTTCAATTTAAGTCCTTATCATTTTACCAATTAAAAACCTATAACGATTGAAGTTTTACCAATTTTACAATTTAGTCCTCGTACCCTAATTAATCCCCAATTCAATAAAATTACTTATCCAAAATTTAATTCACCTATATAATAACTCTGTAAATATTTATATTTACGGGCTCGACTTACAGAAATGGGATTCCAAAATTGTATTTTTCGAAACCACTAGCTTTCGGGCCGTTACAATTAAACTTTAATACTCTAATATACCAACTCCATAAATATTTTAATTTAGTATTTACGAACTCAATTTATAGAAATAGGGTTCTGAAATTGCCTTTTCCAGCACCACTAAAAAATTGAGCTGTTACACTTTTAGGGCATGCTTCTCTTTGTGTAGTGTTTAAGCCACGATTACTTGGTTTGTTAGTTAGCTTGTTGTCTCTGTAATGGTGGTCTTACCTGGTGAGCTAATTGCAAATTTTCATTGACAACATTAATAGAGGCTTATGGATATATACTTTTCTATTTTGCAACTCATTTTATTTTTCTTCAAATAATCTTTTGTTGGTGATGATTATGTTAACATATCTTTTGCTAACTTTTCATTGACTACATCAGAAAATGCTTATTGCTATTATAATTTTTTTTTGGTTTTATTTTATTTTGAACCTAATCTTATTGCCTTTTCGGTAGTTGGGGATGATTTTTTGCAGTGTTAACTAATAGGAATTTGCATTGTGCCAAGTTTACAAGACTAAGTATTACCCTCCATTTTTTTCGGTGTGGCTTAGGTCTTATCACCCTTTTTCCTTTGTGGCTGATGGTTATCCTCATTCCAATTTTTATTCTTATGTTTTCAACGTCTTGCACGATGGGAACCACTACCATACAATGTACTACTCTCACAACCGCAATTGTGAGGGTGACATTTTGAAGAGGCAAAATGAGATGTCTGTAGGGTTTTCTCTGGTGGTGGTGATGGATATCTTTTTAGGAACACAATGGGTTTTGGCATACTCTATGTTGCTGGTGCTTTTTCGTCAGCCTTGACTAGGGGAAGCTCATTGATATCGATGTTTCTAAGGAACTTGACATTTCGAGGGCAATTCATAGTCAATTTTGTCTGTAAAATGCAGGGATTTTTTTTACTTAACTTATAAGCTTGATGTACTAGTAGAGATGTAAGGCCTTATACCCAACCTGATCGTTGGGTTCTGGTGCCTAGTGTTACGATTAATCTGAATTACTTGACAAGACTTCAATTTCATTACTCACAACCTTATTTAATATTAAATTATACATCTATTTCTACTATGCAACCCTTAATCAATCCCATCAATGACATCTAATTTCAAAATTTAAAAGTTGATTATATTCTATATCATACAAGTACTAAGTTCTTGCAACATTTCAGCCTTATTAGGCACGAACAAATATTACAATAATTATTTAGGCTTAGGACTTTTCTATGGATACACTTAAGAAATCCTTGAGGTGTGACCTCTAAATGCATGAAACAACTACCACCATTCGTAATAACTTTGTGATGTCTGACTTGATCCCTCTACACGAACCTCGAGTCATCCATAAACCCTGCAACAAGATAGTACAATCGTAAGTCTAGGTGAACTTAGTGAGATTTTGTATAACAGTGCCTCATTAAGACTCAATGTTGACAGGGAGTAAGAACGAAAGCACATAGTTTAAACTCCCTCTGCATTGCTGAGTGCTCCACAAATTTCTTGGCGTAGCCGATGCTTTGCAATCTCTGAGTTAACCACTGGCGGACACGTTCACAGATTTAGTCTCATAGGGGTATTCTTCCAATCAACATTTTCTTTTGGGATTTGTCCCTGGCTAACATCATCTCTGTATTCCATAGTGTCAAACATATGTATAATTATATAGATTAGTGACTTTTAATGGCAGACTAGTAGATTTCTCGCTACCAATGTAGATTCTTATTGAATTCTATAAAGACTCACTATATTACCCAAAAATTTTCTTCTTATAACTTAGCCTGTACTTAATCCCGACTTCTAAGGTAGATACATTTACTGAAATTCTCATTTGTTAACTTGAATAAAAGACTTGGTAGATAACATCAACTTTTAATTTCCTTGCGGATCTATACCCGTTAGACAGTCTCGTAATATTTTCCCACTTTAAAACCTTTTACTAAGACACTTCCAATAGTAGGTAGTTCTTGATGGATTATCTCCTCCTTGGATCTCCCTTGGCAGACCTTCATAATTGATAGTCTAAAGTGGCTACCCTTCACTGTAAAGTCCTAACAGACATATGCGTCTTCTGTTAGTTACTGACATTCTTCCCACCAACATTTTATGGCAAAATTCCCTCTTATCCCTGGTGAAATCCTAATGGCGGATACCTATTTTCCAATACTTTCAAGGAAATACCCCTTTCCTTTCACCCATGACTTATTCAATTCACTTCTACCAGTTCTTCCTACTGTCATAATTTGGCAGATCCTCTTATTAATACACTTGCTCGCGTTTTCAAGCATGCCTTTATCTAATTATCAAACTACTCACAGTGCAAGACACATAATGACTTCCCATTTTATTCTTTGATATGCTTCCTTGGATGCTAAGCCGTTAGAATCCAATTTTCCATAACTATACCTATTGATCCCTAGATCATGCAATGACTATCCATGAACATTTAATTCCAAAGAGTCTGAAAAACCCTTTCGAGGTGTTGCCCCAAAGGACTTTTATACCATTTACACAGTGCCGCCTCGGAGGACCAGTAGATAATTGTCATCACAGTGTCACCCCAAAGGACCAGTAGATAATCATTTTCACGGTGTCCCTATTAGAAAAAATCCGATTTGAAAACGGCTTTCTTGCATAATGAAAAATTAAAATTTTGAAAATCGACCGGGTTTGTGATATTTATAGCAATAAACTTTAATCGAATTCATACCTGCTTTATCAGCTTAGAGGACGTTTGTTGTTCCCAAATTTCAACCAAATGATATTCTCCGCTATTCTCATATCATAAACTACTTCTAGTGTGAGCTTGAACCAATTGAATCGAAACACAGAACTAGAAAAAGTTCTTTCTTTTATCTGGGGTGAAAATTAAAATTCTCTTTTCTTTAATAGAAACCAACAGAATTTTTATTCTTGAAAAATATATTTAATAGTTGAGAATAAATTCTCTCTATTTTCTGGTAGAGTAACAATCTCTCAAAATTCTCTATTTTATGCCCTACCGGTGTCATCTATTTATAAGAAGAGAAGGTAGAACCCTTGTTGGGTTGTAGTGGTTTATTTCAAATAGAAAAACAACTTCCTACTTAGAGTAGGAGTGGGGTGCACGGCACACCCTAGTATTCTACTAAGGTTCCCGCCCCCTTCATTTTATAAGAGGGGTTTTGGGCTTCTCTCACATCGGGGCCAATTATGTGTACTTCCTCGACCTTTTGACCCAGTACTTTGTAATGTGATCCAACTCAATTCAATTTTTCTATTTCCCAAAATAAACTTTAATATTCTATATTAAACAATTTTTTCATCCTTATTTTACCCTAGTAAAATTTTGATGATTTTATCCTTAATAAAATTTCAAGAAAATATGTTTAATATTTCACAACTCAACATGTTCACTATGGCTGAATGATTTATTCTCATTTTTGGGCTTTAAAACAGCTCAAAAACATAAACTCATTTTTCTAATTGTTTTTAAGTGATTCATATAGAATTGCGAATGAATCATTTTCATTTCCATTTTGGAAACCTACATTCATTTCCAAATGATTCCATTTTAGAAAAAAAACATAATAATTCCTGAATGTTTACCATTTCTCTTTTCCTATTCATCTCGTTCATTTCTATTCAAACACACAATTCCTTTTTAGTTTCAATGAGCTAGCAGAAGGGTCGATTAGACATATGTAATTAGAGCTCAAATGATTTATAATTAAGTTCTAGCTTTTTGCCTATTAATTATAAACTCATTTAGTCACGAATTTACTACACTATAGTATCATGATTGAGCTTCCACTAACAACATACCATTATGGAAGGAACTAACCAGTGCTTGTCCAATGACATTGTCATCAATGTGTTACCCTCATAGGATATCCTTGATGTCTTTGGGATAATATTCATTCTCCCAATATGATTCTATTTTATCTCATGGTAATTATTACATCTTCCTTCATGAAAATTCAATTACTATTGAATAGTAATTAAGTCATTCATCACAAAGACAAAAGAATCATGATCGTGTTTACTTTTCACCAACCATGTAATGCCAATGAGAGGATATCATTTACCCATGTCTCCAGCCATGAATTCCACTATTGATGCTACGCACTGCAAAAGTTGTACACCCAACGCACTAGCTTTCGATTCCTTATCTATTTGAACTTAGAATTTTATTACATCAAAGTGTACAGGTCATACATACATAGTCTTCCATCCACTCAGGATTTAGGTATGCCACACTATGAACATCACAAGCAAATAAATCCATAAACGGATTTAGGATCTATTCTACTTGGGTCTAGTTCAATTTACTGTCAGTCCAGTCAGTTATATCTATTTCTCTATTTTCTGGGAGTCATTCGCTCTGATGCCCAAGATAAGGCATCTCCCCAATTGGAATTGACAGACGAGATATTGGTCTTTCAAACGGTTTGCTCATTTTTTATTAGACTAAGGACATGTTTTAGTTTGTCTACAAATACAAGTTGTCTTTTTATATTACGATCCAACCACGTAATACCACTTACTATTAGTTAAATATTAGACAACTAATAAGCAATATTTGCTTCCATTTTTCTTTTCATGCAAAAACCATTTAAGGAAAATAATATAAAGTATATAAATTGTAGTAAATGAATTTGTTTTATTAATCAAATGAATTTGTTTTATTAATCAGTCTTTTTCAAAAAAAAATACAAGATCACAAACGAATATACTACACTTAGGATACCAAATCCAATAGTTGCTCCGAAGGACGAGTAGATAACCATCCCATAATGCCAAACTCCCTTGTATCCCTTATAATTTTGCTCCTTCCTCCATTATGCCAAATTTTATTATCTTCTTATACCCCGTCAAGTTAACATACGATATCGTCAAAATCCCTCCGTACTCTGCATAACATAAACATGCATGTCACGTAAGTCGTTGTACATATTATTATAACATACAATACGCTATTGACTAAGACACCAACTCAAAACCATTTGACATCCAATGCACATAGTAGCAAGTATACACATACTTTTGCATATTCATGCATCTACAATATACTCATTCACTATCTTCATACACAATCGTGGATTCAAATAAACTCAGAGTAGGAATAATCAATTCATACAAGCAGCATAACATCATCAATCACCCAAAGGTAGAGTACAGAAGCTCACCTAAAATCCTCCATCCTCGCCAACTTAGCTTGCCCAAATGCTAGAGCCTCTTTTGTCCTGGCAGCAGCTAAACACAACTACCTATATTCTAGTCAAACCAAAGGTATTTAACTTTAAAACCAAAAAATATAGTGTCTTAAGAAGTTTTCCGACAAATTCAAAAATCCTTACTTCTCTTTTCCCCAATCTCACGAATGCAGAAAGATAGAAAAGCTTACCAATTCCTTGATTCTTTACTTCGTGGCCTCAATCCTCACGATAAATGCTCCATGCAAAGCTTTTCTCAACTTTCTTTCGTTTGTTACAATCGAAGAAGACAATGCAAAACAAAATTGAGAATAATTTCCCCAAATGGTTAAGGCTTCCCACATATATAACCATTCATGCACAACTGTCAAAGCCCCAATTAAGCAATCCATCGACAACCATTATGTCTTTCACTAAAGGACCAACCGATTCCAACCTAATCAAACCAGAATTGAAACTTAACTAATTACCATTCAACCACATAATTTCCCATGTTTTCCAGTAGATCCCACCAACTTACTATTTTATTCAATTAACTCCTTACCTTTCTTAAGGTTCGGGACTTAAACAAAAATCGAGTGTGACAAGAATTCTCCTATTGAATGGTGTTCTTAATGGAATATTTTAAGTAAAAAAAATCTTCTATTTTTATACAAAAATTACCTGTGTAAGCAACATCTCATTGAGGATTGCTTTTTATGGGGGTTTGGTCTCATAAGTGGCAAAAGAGGTGTAACAACACAATTTTTAGTGGTGACAGAACAGTGGTTTGGGCCACAAATTTCTGTCGTTTCAACTCATAAATTTTTTTTTGAGTATTTATAGAGTCATTAGGGTCATATTAAAATTTCGTTTAGAAATTTTAACGTTTACATAGTTAATTTATGAAAAAGGACTAAACTGAAAAAGTGCAAAATTGAGTAAATATTGATTTTCCATTGATTTGATAGTTTATAAATGAAATGAAAGGGAGTCAAATAATAATTAGTCCATTGGATATTAATGGACCATAATAGGCTTTTAAATTGTGGTTTTTATAAGGTTTTCATTAAGGGTGATTATGTAATTTAGTAAATAAAATTAAAGTTCAATAAAAATAAAACCAAATTCATCATCTTTTTGGATGTTCCACCAAAAACCAAAGGAAAAACCTCCGTTTTTAAAGCTTCACATTCGGCTAACATAATACCTTTGCATGTAAGTCCATTTTGATTTTGTTGCATGTAATTTTTATGTTTTTGAGATAGTTGCAACTAGGTCCAGCTATCTCGCACCTTCATTTTTTATTCTATTAAAAATTTTGGAAGCTTTCATTGTTGAATATTGAATTTTTTTATGAATACCATGCATTTAGCTTTGATTGTGCTATTTGATGATTTTGTAAAGTGATTTGTCGTTAGATTTTGATTTTAGGATTAAATTGTGAAAATGTCAAAATTTTAGAGTTTGATAGTGAATTTAATGTTAATTAGAGACTATTGAAGGTCCTAGTATAATTGGATAGAAATTTTACTTGGGAAAAATAGTTAATTTGATGAATTTAGGGTTAAGGACTAAATTACAAATATTATAAAAATTTAGGGTAATTGTGTAAATTTGGAAAGCAAAAGGGTATTAATTGTAAAATTGATTAGAATGTGAAATGTAAGCTAATAATTGAGAAATTTTACATTTTAGATCAAGATGCTGTAGATAGTCGTGGAAAAGGAAAAATAACAGATTAGTCCCTGAACTTCTACAACTACTAAAATTAAGTCCAATTAAGTTCGTACGGTTTAAAAATTTAACATCTATATGAATCATTGAATGGTATAACATGATACAATATATATTTAATTGTTGATAATGAATGATTATTTGAGATATGTTGTTAAATTTGATGTGGGGATTGAATTGAACACGGGATAGAGTACAGTTGTGATATGGTGTGTTATGGGGGATTGGAGTGGAGATAACTTTGGAGAGATGTATATATTTATTTCTCGAGTAAATTGAGGTTCAGCATTTTTTGCGAGCTCTTGTGTTATACTCTTTGTCTGGTGTGTTTCGGTTGGATTAGCTCTTATGAGCTTTGGCGTATTACGGTTGGATTAGCTCTTGTGAACATTTGGTGTGTTTATAAGGGATTGGCTCGTATGAGCATCTGGTGTGTTATGGTTGGACTGATGATGTACTCTTATCCATAATTCATTCTTCGAATTGAAATCTCGATAAGGTAATTTGTTTAATGAATTTGATGAATTTGTTATTCATTTGAGTATTAAATTGAACGTATGTGATTTATCGGTTGATATTTTGGATGACAGGAAACCTTCATGGTTGAAATGTTATTGTTTGAATTATTTTATTTACTTCGATAAGATTTAACGTTTTAGTACGTCAAACTTACTAAACTTCTTTAAGCTTACTTGTGTTAACCTTTATTTTTTGTAGATATTTGAAAGGTTAGACGATATGATCGACACTCGAGTCACACTATCCAGCACAACTCGGTAGTTTTTGAAACGTTTATTCCAAATTATATGGCATGTAGTAGGATTGATTGTTGATACTAATGTTTTGGAAATGTAAATAATTAACTATAAACTTGGTTGTATAAGTTGTTTTGGTTGATACCTATTTGGTACTTTTGATTTCTTAATACTATGTGTTAAAGTGACTATGAGATGCATTTTAGAATGGCCAAATTAATAGGTGGTGAATTGATTATGGTATAGCTTAGATATGGTATGTTTGAGATGGTATTGAATTAGATGTTAGGTTTGAGCAAGTGATCATTTGTGTTTGAAGATTTGTTTTGATGTAAAATTGTATATACTTGTAGTACCAATGAGGGTACATTGGTTAGACACTTATTAGGTTGATTTGGAGTGTTTTTTTCTTGTATAATGTCACTTTGAATAGATGTTTTGGTTGGTATTTGAGTTTCTTAAGGTTCAAGTAAATTTGAAATGGTAAACTTGTGGTCAAGGTTCATTTTGGGTCCACACGGCCTGAGACATGGGCGTGTGAGGCCATTTCGAAGGTTACACGGATTGCACACGGGCTTGTGGCTTGGCCGTGTAACCCATAGAGAGTTACAGGGGCATGGACACGGGTTGAGACACGGTTGTCTGTCCCTATTTCGAATGTTACATGACCTGAGACACGGGTTAGGCCTGTTATAAGAGGTTCCAAAAATGTTGTATCTTTCTTCGCCCAAAATTTTATTGTGCAGATTATATTCACTAAACATTGCATAGGCCATTAACCGCCTATAAACGTGATATCACTTATAGTAGAAATATCAAACAAAAAAAATTAAAATTAAATCGGTAGTGTTCGTAAGCATACGAGTCAAATTGTAATATAGTAAAGTTTATAATGAAACACCGGTAAGCATTCTGAGGATCGTACCCAAGGGATTTTAGATTGGATAAATTTATTATTAAATTAATTACTAATCAAATCGAGTCATGAATTAATAGTGCGAATCCAAATTAAAGTATTAATTAAACTAATTAAATTAATTAAATTAAATAAACCTAAATTAACTGAATGGAATTTCCTATTCCTAGTGTCGACAATCCGAGCCTCTAGCTTATGATCGATTAAATCCCTAATTAATAAACAAAATATTAAATAATTTTAGAATTTGGGTTTTAATATGAATTAGCTATTAATTAACTAGTATTACCTCCCGGCCTGTACTAATAAATTAATCTATTGGGTTGATACTCGTTTATCTCCTGACCTCACTTTCTTAACCAAGATAATCTACTATTTACTTGGCTAAACTAATCTCCCAATCTCGTTAAACTTATGATTACTTCCTAGGATTGTCAAGACTAGGTGTAATAGCTCGTTTTTAATGATGTCAGAAACAATGGTTTTGGGACCACAATTATGACGAGTAAATTATTATTTTATTATTTGTTTAAGGTCTACAGGAATATATTAAGTGTGACAACCCAAATTAGACCCTGGTCGGAATGTGGTTTCGAGACCACATTACCGAGCCAAAAATTTATTTTTGTGTTTTAATTGCATAAATTTTTGTGTGACAGTGAATATATGAGAAATTAAATGCTTAATATTAGCTTTAGGATTGTGAATTAATTCAAAAAGGACCTAGTTGACGAAATTAGAAAAGATGATAGATGAATTATAAGGAGTAATTAATAATAGGGTGAGGAAGCATGGCTTTGCATGTCAAATTGCCCATAAAATACATGGTGGCCGGCCAAGGAGTGATGATGCTCCACTCATTCTAATTTAATATGTTTTCTTTTGGTTAACAAATGATGGGGATAATAATAGGAAAGTGAACAAAAAAAATGGGTGTCATACTTGCCATCTCCTAGCCGAAAAACCAAGAAAAAGAAGGAGAGAAAAACTTGGAAAGAGTTCGGCCATTGCTTGTATCTAGGAGGAGTGTTTGATGTTGTGGCATGAAAATGAGGGAGTTTGAATGCTTAATAAGGAGGGAAGAAGGAGTGTTCATGTTTTCTTTCTTTTGCAATTGTCGTAACTAGAGGAAGAAGAGGAAGCAAGATTCGGCCAAGGTGGTCCTTTAGATCAAGGTATGTTCAATGATATTTTTGGAAGTTTACACAACCTTTGGGTGATGAGTCTAAATTCTATCTATCCCATGGTTGGATTTGGGGTTGTTGGAGAGTTAGGATTCGGCTAAGGAGCTTAAAAAAATTTTAGTTGATACCTTGATGCTATTAGCATGCTAGTTATATGGATGTGTTAAGTTGCTTGTTATGTTAGCATGAAAGTTGAAATTGTCAAGCTATTTTGTTGGAGGTGCCGAATTTAGGACTAGGAAGAGAATGAGTATTCGGCTAACATAGTGGAAAGGTGGGTGTTGCCGATTGCTAGATTTAGACTATGGGAGTGGCTATAATGGGCATTAAGATGTGGAACTTAAGAAATGTAATTATATGTGGATTTACATGATGTTACAAATAGATGTGAAAATATGCTAGATTAGGAAAATTCGATTAAGTGTTCATGAGATGAAATTAGGTGTTTAAATGATGTTATAGTTGACATTGTACATGTATACATACATTCGGCCATCTAATTGAGTATGAAGGTGGTGTTAAATCTAATTGTGATGCCCATTCCGAAGTATATATATATATATACATATATATGTATATATATACAAATATGCCCATTCGGGATGTTACCTTTAATTATGTGTATAATCGACTAAATGGGTAATTAGTGAGGATGGTTGCCGAATATACAAACATACATATGCATTTGTAATTGAATTATGAATGTTTAGCAAGATGGCTAAACTAGTTGATTTATTGATTAAGCTCAAGGAGATAAAGGAGAAGAATCAAGCAAAGGCAAAGAAAAGATCATCGAGTAGCCGAATTGGAACCGTCTTACCCAACACCAAGTAAGTCATTAAGCATATAGTTGGTATTAATTCAAATGGTCATAACGTTTATGTAATGATGCTGAATGGAATGAATAAATATATATATGCATGTACGTATGTGATGATGAAAGTGTTGAATGAAAAGAAAAGAGGTGAGATGTATTGAGTTTTTGATCTCGGCACTAAATGTGCGGGTATAAACATTTATGACCATGAGATTGGCGCTAAGTGTGCGGGTTTAAATTGTGCAGCACTAAGTGTGCGAATTGACTATGTAGCACTAAGTGTGCGAGTTTGACTATGTAGCACTAAGTGTGCGAGTTTGACTATGTAGCACTAAGTGTGCGAGCTTGATTATGTAGCACTAAGTGTGCGAGTTTGATTATATAGCACTAAGTGTGCGAGTTGATTATATAGCACTGAGTGTGCGGACTTATTATATATTTTTGAAACATTATGGACACTAAGTGTGCGACGTTGTTGAGTCGATCACGGACAGCGGATCGGGTAAGTACCTTGAGTTCATGGCTAATAGGTGCTATGTCTATATTTGGAGTTGAGCTTGGTAAGTTTGAACCTATGTGACAAATATACTTGAAGTCACGTACATAAGATTTATCGTGGAATAGGTGAAAGGCCGTTTAGTTGTATGATTGTAACGAAAATAAAATGATGTATGAAAATGCCTCAAATATCCTATTGATGAGTATACGGAATGTGAATGCATGATTTGGTATGAGATTGAACCGATAGGTCTGAGGAACCATGGCATGGTTCGGTATGGATGGAGTAACTAGCCTCGTTCCATTTTATTACCTATTGTGATAATGTTATTAATGGATGGTAGTGCATTGCTTATGACTTACTGAGTTATAAACTCACTCGGTGTTTCCTTGTCACCTATTCTAGGTTTCTTGGACTCGTCTCTTTTTGCGTGGTCGGGCCGTCATCGAAGTCATCACACCGGATAGCAAGTTTTGGTACTTTCTTCTTAGTTGGCTTAGGAGAACATTTCGGCATGTATAGGCTATTATGTTGTGTTTGAACTTTGGTATGTAATCTTTTAGCCATGCGAAAATGGCATAAATGTTCGGTTGGGTTTGGATTCATAACGTTAGGTCGCAAATCTTGATAATTCGATCTTTTTATGCCATACGTCATGATTGATTATTTTGGTGTTAAAATTCATGATATGGCAATAGTGTAGTAGGGGGAAGTTTGACAATGATTAGCCTTTGGCATGGCTAGTCATGATCATAATTGGTGATATGTATGACGAATTACTAGTTAGATCAAGGAGAAATCACGAAATAGGCATAGTTGCTTTCGTAACAGATGCTGGCAGCAGCAGTGACGTGAGATCGAAAAATCACTAAAAATAGTAGGAGTGGAATTAATTGATGAATAAATTATGTATTTGAAGCTCGATGAGTCTATTTTCATATAGAAGTAACGAAAAGATCATATGGACAGTATGTTAAGAGCTATTCAGGTTCTCGTGAGACAGGGCCAGAACGGTTTCTGGATTCCCTGTTCCGACTTTGGAAATTCATTATATATTAACCAAAGATAATTAGGAGTCATACCATATATGGATAGATTCCTCTCTGAGTCTAGTTTCTATAGAAAGAAACGGCATCAGTATTGAAGCCCTGTCCAGGGAGATATCCAGGTCGTAATGCGCAAAGGTCAGTGTAGTCGATCCCTGTAACATGGGAGACTTTGACTAATAAACTGTACTAATTGGCCCCACCAAAAATTCTAGAAAAAAATATGTAGATGGGCATATGAGTCTAGTTTTAGGAAAAAATCACGAAACTGATTTTCGAGTTGTTAAAATCAAGATATGATTTTTAAAGCGACTAGTACGCAGATTGGTAGTGTCTGAGAAATATTTTTATAAAGGGTTTAAAGTCTGTTAACACCTCGTGTTCGACTCCGGTGTCGGTCTCGGGTTCGGGGTGTTACATTAAGGCTATATTAAAATTTCGTTATGAAAATTTGAAGTTTACATAGTTAATTAAGTAAAAAGGACTAAATCGTAAAAGGTGTAAAAGTTTAGTTCTATTAGTTAAAAGGGATAAAAGACTATGGAAAAGAAATATAATGGACTCAAATGGTGATTAGACCATTTAATGAATTAATGGATAGTTATGGACATGGTTTTGATGAAATTTTGTTAGTTTTTAAAGGTTAATTAAGTAATTTGATAAATTAGTTAAAATGTTAATTGATTAAAAGATGAAAAGCTATCATCTTTCTTAATTTATTCAAAAGAAAGCTAAGTTTGTTCAAGCTTATTTCCTTGCATGTAAGTGTATCCAAGCCTCGTTTTTAATTAATTTTATGTTTGAGTCTGTTTTAGCTTAATCTAGCTAGCTCGGGGGTTAATTTGCAAAACTGTTAAAGGTTGAGGGACTTGCCATGAATTTTTTTGGTTAGGTTTTGATGATAGTTGATAGATTATGAGTCTTTTTTGAAAAATAAACATGTTTTGTTAAGTGATTTTGATGAAATTGCATTTAGGGATTTATTTGTGAAATTAGTAAAAGTTCATGTTAAAATTATGAAATGTTGGTTTAAGTGAGTTGGTATAAGTCCTTATGAATTTCGGCTAGCTACTACGGAGGATTAAAATGGTTAAATTTCAAATTATGAGCTTAAGGACTAAATTGTGAAAAGTTTAAATGTTAGGGGCAAGTTGATAATTTTGCATAAATATGAACTATGGATTAAATTGAATTTTAGAAGTACTTAATTAATTGAAATTATCTAATTAGATCAAGATAAACCACATTTGGATTTAGATCGAGGAAAAGCTAAAACTTCGGATTAGTTCAATCTAAGTACTACGGCCTTAATTATCGAGGTAAGTTCATATGAACTGTAATAGTTTTAATATTGTTTACATTTAATGTTTATTATGTTGTTTTGATGTAAATGAATCAATATACAAATGTATCAATGCTATGATGAATTGACGGGCATTAAGTCCCGGTTAAACCTTAAGAATTCTTAGGATACAAATGACATGTCATTAAGGATTTCATGTTTCACGTGTATATTGATTCATTAGGATACAAACCTACATTTGTTGCGGATTCTCCACAGCTTGTGTGAGCAGCATCGTGTAGCTTACAATTCATCCCACAACTCGTGTGAGCTCTCCCTAGTATCCGATGTAATTCTAGATGGATCAACGGGTAAGAAAAGGAAATGGAAATGGTAAGTATGCAAATGCAATAAATCATGACATTATGGTAACACTAATGATGTAAAATGTTATGTTTATACTTGGTAAACCACATATCTTATGGTTGATTTTATATATATATGAACAAGTTTACTAACCAGTGAATTTGATGATGTTGTATAGGCTCATACTAAGCTTACGGCATTGGTTTTGGTTTATACTTATTCTATGAATTGTATTATAGAAATGGAAAGTTATGTTTAAGGTTTATATGAGCTTAAGCACTCGTCACTTATGTAGTTTCTTTTCTTTATTTTATAGATTATTGGAAGCTTGATTTGGTTGGAAGCCCGTCGAAGACCTATCACACTATCTAGCAACCCTTAATGTAGTTTTTGAGTATTTTGGTTAAGGTTTATAATGGCATGTATATGGTGGTTTGTAATGGTGTTTTGATGAATGTGTTGATGTTGGTTTGGCATGTATAAGCTTTTGAAAGCTATGTTGGTTTGGTACACTTTGATGTCTTACCAAGTTATGTCATTTTGGTTACTTTAATGTGCTTGTTATTAAGGTCCTTTTGGTAGTTGATGTTGTCTTGAAATGGCCTATTGTGACATGTCTTAGTACCTATATGGACTTGGTTTGTATGCATGAAATGAGACATATTGACATGTTTAGGAAAGTGATGTTTGGATGCAAATTATGATGCCTTTGAATGGCATATTGGTTAGGTGAATTAGGTTGTATGAAATGGCATGGTTAGATGTGTTTGAATGGTGCTTTAGTCCCTTGAAAGTGTGTTCAAATGGATTGGTTAGTAATGCATGAATTGGTTGGGAAATGACCTGATTTTAGGTAGATTTTTGGGTCCACACGGTCGTGTGTCATGTGTGAGCTTTTTAGGGTTCCAATTCAGTGAGTTACACGGCCTGGCACACGAGCGTGTGACACAGTCATATGGCCCTACTCAATGAGTTACATGGGTGAAGACACAGGCTGGGACACGCCCGTGTGTCCTTGTTCGAAAGTTACATGGCCTGGTCACACGATTGTGTGACCCCTATTTCCAATTTTTGTCTCTTTCTCCTAAACTTTCCAATTTATTTCAAATTAGTCCCGAATTACTTCTAAGCTATGTGATTGAATGAATAATGATATGTTTAATTTATTTAAATGTTAAGATTTTAAATGTTTTTAATTGTACGATAATGCTCCGTAACCACTAATTCGACAATAGAGACAGGTTAGGGGTGTTACACTAGGGTTTAGGAATGTGTAATCTATACCAACTAATCCTATTATGAACCCTTATTCTTTTGTCAATTAGTCGACTTAATCAATTAATTAGTTCAATAAATTAATCATGCAAGATAAGAATAAAACCCAACATATTATTTTAATATTCATACAAACATTAGTTGATCAGGCTAACAAAATATAAATAAAAGAATAAAATAGAAGAGTAAAGAGAATGCTCATTGAAAAATACATTAAAGTACGGATCTGGAGCAATCTCTGCTCACAATTGTCTTCACATTGGAATAGAAAAATTTTAACTAAGTGAACATAAGAAAAAGAAAGAAAGCTAAAAACTAAATAAAACTATATTTGACGGATCAGTCGATGCCCTAGTTTATGTACAAAAGCCACTTATTTATAGGCCAAAATATATGCACTTTATGCCCGATATGCCCCTGATACTTTGGGTGCAAGTAAGAAATAAAATCTACGAGAACCTGCTAAAATATAGTTGCTAACATCATCTTTGCGTATGACCCATGTTCAGGCTATGGCTCAACATAGGGTGCATGTCGCGCCATAACAGTAATTTTAGGCTTTGGATTTCTTTCATGCTTTCACGACTCGAGAAGCTTGTGTAGCACTCGTCCCAAGTTCCTAAATCAATTGGGCCTAAAATTAAGCCTCTTTCACACTTAAATACACAAATTAAGCCTACCTAAGGCCCGTGTCAGCCTAATAGGTCATCAATACTAAAAGATGTGTTACAAAACACTTATTTTACTAATAATCCTAACTACTAAATACCAAAAACGTAATAATAAATATTAAATTACCTACAAAGCAAGCTCCTTAAGTGACTACATTTTGTGGCAGGTCACCCCCTCGTGTTTTCTTTTTTATGCCGCCTCCATCGTGGCCCGTACTCTCGACTAAAGGGTGCTAATAATGTCATTGTAACAACCCATTTTTCAGTGAAATCGGAACAGTGGTTTTGGGACAAAAAATTCGATCCAAAAATAAGGTCTATTTTTATTTCATTATATTGTCTGTACTACAATAGACATGTCGTGTGAAAATTTTGATACGAAAATTTTATCGATTAAGTGTTTAATTACGAGAAGGACTAAATCTCATAAAATGTGAAAGTTGAATTCTAGTAGCTATAAGGATAAAATAGCTATGAAAATTAAAACTAGAGGTCCTTATATGGTAATTAGACCATTAAGAAAAGTATGTAGATTTTTCTTGGTGACTCATCTATGGAAATATAGAAAAAGGGCAAGGACTAAATTGGAAATAGCAAAATACTTAATTAAATAAAAGATGAAAAGAAAATATATCATCTTATTTTCATCACCTTCAGCCTATAAACACATGGAAACCCTAGGTAAGAGAAAAGAAACTTTCAAGGCCTAATTGGGTAAGTTTCATTGTCCCATTTTTAGTAATTTTAGTATTTTTGAAATCGAGATAGCTTAATCTCTTTATTAGAGGGATTAATTTGAAAATTTATCAAGGTATGAAAAATGGGTCATGGATGTATATGCTAGAAATTAGAAATTTATGGTAGAAAATGAAAGATTGTTGATAGATAAACGACTTTTACAAAGTATTTTTGATGAAAACATGATTTAGGGACTAAAATGAAAACTTGTAAAATTTGATGAAAAAGTCTGAAATTTTATGAATACATGTGCTGGAAAATTTTTAATGGGGCTTTGGTTAGGCTTGGAATAGGGAGTAATTTGCACAAGTTTCATTTTCTGGGCCTAGGGACAAAATCAGAATTTATGGAAAAGTTAAGCGCAAAATGGTAATTTTTCCTAGGACTAAATTGAGTCCATTTAAATATGAAATGTGTAAAATTGATGGATAAATTCATATATAGATCCGGACAACACTAATTTGAGGTTAGATCGAGGAAAAAAAAAGGATTCAAATTTAGACTTTTTACGTGAGCAAGTGTCGAGGTAAGTTCGTGTAACCTAACTGAGCATGTAATTATGTTAATTGAATGTTGTGTTTGTATATAATTTGAGTTATATTGATGTGCTTTACTTGTAGGCTATGATGGAGAATTTGATACATGCTTGAAATGGTGATAAAGTGTTAAGTCTTGATTGAATGTTGAATTCCGATGATTATATACGCTTTCTCGAAACTAATAGGGTCCTGCATTTGTTGCAGATGGGATTTAGCTCGGACGAGTAATCCCAATGACCTTGTTATAGAAAGGATTTAGCCCAGATGGGTAATCTCGATATAATACCTTTTGAGCATACATTATGATTAAGGTTTAGCTTAGACTGGTAATCCTAACCGAGCTCCTCTTAGCTTACATTATATAAAGGATTTAGCCTGGACTGGTAATCCTATTATATGATATGTTGCTCGAGAGTGTGTTCCTTGATTAAGTGTCATAATAGGTACCATTGAATAAGAATTGACGGATTAGGGAATCATACACCTCGAGTGTATTACTTGAGCATCCATCAGAAATTCAATGATTCAATGGACATATAACTCTAGACATGACATGAGAATTATGAGATGAAATGATAATGTCTTGAAAGTGTATTGCATGATGAGCTTATCTATTCTTACTTGTTATATATATAAACTTTGTGACTAACATGTTTGATTGGATGCATGTGTTTAGGCAATTTAGTCAAATGGATGGAATACTTGTTATTGTATGCTTAGAATTAATAAATGGTATTGGTAAGTTTAGTTTCTGTTATACAAACTTACTAAGCATGTAATGCTTACTCCGTTTTATTTTCCCCTATTTTATAGTGCTCGGAAGCTCATGAATGTAACAGCTCGTTTTCGAGTCAAATCAGAACAGTGGTTTTGAGACTACAAATCGGAAGTAGAAATATTTATTTAATTGTTTCTTTAAGGTCTACAGCATGATATAATAATTTTGTGAAAATTTCATTAAGAAATTTTATCGATTAAGTGCTCAATTTGACTAAAAGGACTAAATTACAATAGGTACAAAATTTAAGTTCTATAGGCTAAAGGTAGTAAATTTTTATGAAATTCTAAATTATAGGTCCTTAAATGGTAATTAGACCATTATACTATAGTATGGAAAAAAATGGACATGGCTAGGGAAAAATTTCAAAGTTTAAGTGAAGGGCATTTTGGTAACCTAGTAAATAAAGAAAAAAATAACTAAACAAAAGTGTCCTTCTCAATTTATCCCCCCTTAGTCGAATTTGAAGAGGAAACCATAGCTAGGGTTTGGCCAAGCTTCCAAGCTTGACTGTAAGTCCATCTTTGTCATGTTTTTAACGATTTTTACATTTTTGAGATCGTTGTAACTTGATTTAGCTATTTCAAGGACTAATTTGAAAGAAAATCAAAGTCTAAAATTTTACCCATGTTGGATGTGCATGTATTTTGATGTTTAATGGTAGAAAATGCATGTTTTTTTGTTAGTTAAACAACATTTACAAGGTAATTTTTGATGAAGATGTCAAAAAAGGACCTATTTGTAAAAGGTTGTAAAATTTTTGGTAAAATGTGAATAAATAGAAAATATGGGATGTCATGAGCATGAAAAAGGTTTGGCTAGGCTTGGTTAATGAAGAAATCGGATGAAAATCATTTTACTAGCCTAGGAACTAAAATGTAAAATGTCAAAAGTTTAGGGGTAAAAATGTAATTTTTTCCATAGTGTGTTTTTGGGTTGAATTGAATAATGTGATGATTAAATAAGTTAAATTTGATATTTTAGATCAAGAAAAATGAAGTTCGAGTTTAGACCGGGGAAAGAACAAGGTTGTGGACTAAATTGAACTAATAGTTATTTTTGTAACCGAGGAAGTTCGTATGTTAAATAAGCTTTAATATAATTGTATTTAAATGCTTTAATATTGCATGAATTGTATGATTGACTATGTGGACGAGTTTAATTCTATGAACGAGTTCGACGATGATTCGACAAGAAAGAATTCTTGTTTGAACCTTAGGAATAGATTAGAATACAAGTGACATGTCACTAGGGTTACCATGTGTTATGTGATTATGTGATCTGAGTGCTAGTCCTGTCCATCCTACCGACGGCTAAGTATACCGACATATGTTGCAGTTACTTGACAGCTTTTGTGAGCAGCATTGTATAGCTACGTCTGGACTTACAGCTTGTGTGAATACGCCCGTCGATAGTTCGAGAGTGAGCAATTATGAGATATGAGACTTAGGTAGCATTGGCTACATATGTGGCACTTAGTGTGCAAAGTTCTTGAACATTATTATTCCGAGTGGTTCACGGGTATGTCAAAGATGAAAATACGTATAAATTCATTTCGTTATGGTACATGTATGTACATAAAGCTTATGTTTATTAAATTCATGAAATGATGAATCTGGGGTAAGTCTATGATGGAATGAATTAGATTATGATATTATGGTAAATTACAATGTGTTACATTAAATTATTTGAATGTTGAATGTATGGTAAGTTTTTCTTTTTTCTTACATACGAGCTTACTAAGCTATAGAGCTTACTCTGTTTATTTTCTATGTTTTATAGTGCCGCCAAGCTAGCTCGGATTGGGGATCGTCGGAGAATCACCTCACACTATCAAAACTATCATTTTGGCGATTGATGAAATTTAGAATTTTGAGTATATGGCATGTATAAGGATGGTCATTTTGTTATATATGTCATTATGAATTTGGCCAAATGTATTGGCTTGTAATTGTCAAAGGTTTGATGTGGCCTTTGGCCATGTAACTTGGCTCATTTTGGTTGTAAGATTATATGTTATATATATGCATGTATGTAAGCTTATATTTTATATATATGCATGTATGTGCCAATGCCTTGTTGGTGACATGGTTTTTCAATGCTTGGTAAATGGTTGAATGTGGCTCTTTGGTTTTGTTGTGGAATGGTTAAGTTGGTATTTTGATATGTTAGAAGACTCAAACAAAACATTGCTTGAAGAAGGTATTGGTGTTGATACTTTTGGATGTTTTGGTTGCCTAAGTATGCCATGAATTGGGCCATTGAATAGGTGTAAGTGTCAGTGTAAATGAGGGTGGCAAATGGCTTGGTAAATAGCCTTTATTTTATCCACACGGGTAGAAACACAGGCGTGCGTCTAGGCCGTGTCTGACACACGGTCTGTCCCATGGGCATGTGTTTTGGCCGTGTGTCCCCTGCACTTTAATTTTGAGAAACAGAATGCTTAGAATTGAGCACATGGGCAAAGACACGGGCATGTGTCTCAACTGTGTGAGGGACACGGCCTTAGGCACAGACGTGTGTCCCGACCGTTTTATGAAAATTTAATTATCCACATGGCCTAGCACACGGGCGTGTGACTTGACCGTTTGACTTCAATTTGTTCATGACTTGCAAGTCAAAGAGTTACATGGGTTAGGACATGGGCGTGTGACCACACGACCTGCCCACACGGGTGTGTCGCAAACCACACGGGCGTGTGACCCCTGTTTATAGCAAAAATTTTCTATGTTTTGTAAAAATTTCTAAAGTTCTCAATTTAGCCTTGGACCACTTCTAAAACATGTTTTGGGCCTCGTAGGCTATTATTAGGGACGTTATGATTGAATACAAATGGTTTTAATTTGTATGCAAAATTTATGACTCAATTTGTATGTTTTTTTGTGATAAAAGTTCGGTAATGCCTCGAGCCCTGTTCCAGCATTTAATACGGGTAAGGGGTGTTACAATGAAGGTTGGAGATTACTGAAGCATCATCACACTATCAACTAGTCATATTGGGTATACTTAGTAAAATCATTTTGGTATAATGGCATTTATAGGACAATTTGGCCAATAGTGGCTTGAAATGTTATTTTGTAACCTAGCCATTGGAATGGATAGTAATGGTTCATTTTGGTATGACTAAGTAGATTATTATCATATATACATATATACATGTGTTATGTTAAGAATATGTGATCAATGTTGTGAATGCCAAAGTTAAACTAAGGTAAGGCTGTGATCATGTATGCTTGCAATGATATGCCTTGTGAATGATGGAAATTGCCCAATTTTGGATGCTTGAATTGTTTGGTATTGGATGTGCGTTTCAAGTGCAGGCCTTGGGTGAAATTTTGGGTGAAAAATGAAGCTAGAAATGGCTTCATTTTGTCCGCACGGGCTTGTGTCTAGACTGTGTGTGACACACGGCCTAGTAACATGGGCATGTGGTTAGGCCATGTGTCCCCTGCACCTTAATTTTGAGAAATAGAACGCTCAGAATTGAGCACACGGGCAGAGGCACAGGCGTGTGTCTCAGTCGTGTGTGCCACACGGCCTAGAACATGGGCGTGTGTCGTGGCCGTGTGAAACCTGTACCTATTTTTGAGTTGAATTAATTAACCACATGGCCTAGCACACCGGCATGTGGCATGGCTGTGTGTGTAAGTCAGAGAGTTGTAGAGGTCGAACACGACCTCCAACACGGACGTGTCCCAGGGCCACATGAGCATTTCCCAGGGTCACACAAGAGTGTCCCTTGGACCACACGGGCATGTGAGCCCTGCACCTTGGAAAAATTTTGAAAAGTCGCAAAAAATTCTTAAAGTTCCCAATTAAGTCCTGATTTGATTCTAATGCTCATATTGGACCTCAAGGGTCCAATCAAGGGACGTTATGAATGATCTCGGTAAATGAATAGTAATTTACATAAGTTATTTGTAAATGTTTTTGAATGTTCTGGTAATGCTCTGAAACCCTATTCTCGCGACGGATACGGGTTGGGGGTGTTGCATTTAGTGGTATCAGAGTTACGGTTTAGTCGATTCTTGGTTTTGACATAGCGAACACGAGTTTAGTTATACATGCCATTATATAAATTGTGATAGCGTGATGACTCTTGATCATTTTAAATGAGTTTTTGATATAGTAAAGTCATCCAACTGAGCTAGATCTGAATTCTAGGAAGCTGAGAGCAATGATTCAGCTTCAGTTCAGAGAGTTACATCTACGCCTAGCAGCGAAAGGCTTGAAGGCCGAAGTGAGGAGGCAAAACAAGCCTTCTTTCAAATGATGAATGAATGGTTTACCCAGTATCTAAGAACAAACCCTGCTGTACAACGACCTCCCCCAACTGCTTCTCAACCGATTCCTAAGGTACCACGGGGTGCTGAACCTGTTAGAATTGGTAAGCCTCCTATAGATAAAATCTGCAAACATAGGGTGGAAGAATTTAGAGCTACCGTAGATGATGATTTGGAAAGGGCTAAATTTTGGCTAGAGAATACTATCTGGGTTTTTGATGAATTGTCTCATATGCCTGTTGAATGTTTAGAATGTGCAGTATCTCTACTGAAGGATACAACTTATCATTGGTGGAATACAATAACTTCAGTGGTACCAAGAAAGAATGTTATATGGGAATTCTTCCAAGCTAAATTTAGGAAGAAGTATGTGAGTCAGAGATTTATGGATTAGAAAAAGAAAGAATTTCTAGAGCTCAAACAAGGAAATATGATTGTGTCTGAATATGAACGAGAATTTGTTCGACTGAGTAAGTATGCTAGAGAATGGGTTCTAACTGAGGCTAAGATGTGTAAATGCTTTGAAGAGGGTTTAACTAAGGATATCAAGTTATTGATTAGAATTCTCAAAATTAGGAAATTTGCGGTGTTAGCTGATCGAGCACACAAAGCTAAGGAACTGAGTAAAGAAAAGAAACAAGCCAAAAGAGAGGCTCGGGTTTCTGGAAAAAGAGCAATGAGTAAGTCACAATCATTTGCTTCTAAAAAATTAAATAAGTATTATGATCGTTGTAGCACCTCTATGAGATATTCTGGAAGTGAGCGGGGCTCTCAACATTCTAACTCGAGGTCTTCATCTCCATCTATGACCAGTGTGGGTAGTGTTGGTAACCACAAACCAAAATGTAAACATTGTAACAAATTTCATCATGGGGAATGTCGGTCTAGAAGTGGAGCTTGTTTTAGATGTAGTTCACTTGACCATTTTCTCAGAAATTGTCCAGAAAGAGTTGAAAAGGAGATAGAACTAGCTCCAAAGCCGAGTAATCCTGTCTCGAGGGGCAGACCACCCCGCCATCCCGACAATGTTGGTGGTAGTTGAGGTACTACCAAGGATACAACAATTAGATTTGAGGCACGAACACCTGCAAGGACATATGCTATTCGTGCTAGAGAAGATGCCTCTGCACCAGACGTCATTACTGGTACATTTTCTCTACTTGATACTGATATTACTACATTGATTGATCCTGGTTCCACACATTCATACATATGCACGAACTTAGTGACTGTTAAAAATATACCTGTTGAATTCTCTAAATTTGTGGTCAAAGTTTCAAATCCCTTGGGCAAGTGTGTTATGGTGGATAAAGTCTGTAAGAACTGTCCGTTGATGGTAAAATGTTATTGCTTTTCGGTTGACTTCATGTTATTGCCATTTGATGAATTTGATGTGATTTTGGGAATGGATTGGTTAACCCGATATGATGCATTGGTAAATTGTAACCAGAAATATATGGTATTGAAAAGTGAGAATGATGAATTTCTTCATGTTGAATCTGATAAACTGGATGTATTACCTAATGTGATTTCAGCAATATCAGCACAAAAATATATCCAAAAGGGTTATGATGCTTACCTTGCATATGTGCTAGATACTAAAATATCTGAGTCAAAGATTCAATCAGTGCCGGTAGTATGTGAATTTCCTGATGTATTCCCAGAAGAATTACCTAGTTTACCATCGGAAAGAGAGGTGGAATTCTCTATAGATCTTGTTCCAGGTACAACCCTTATATCTATAGCACCTTACAGAATGGCTCCTACTGAATTGAAAGAGTTGAAAGTACAGTTGAAAGAGTTGATTGACAGAGGTTTTGCTCAATGTAGTTTCTTGCCTTGGAGTGCGCTGAATTTGTTCGTAAAGAAGAAGGATGGATCATTGAAGCCGTGTATTGATTATACACAGCTCAACAAAGTTACAATAAAGAACAAGTATCCATTACCTCGAATCGATGACTTGTTTGACCAATTAAAGTGTGCTACTATATTTTCAAAGATTGATCTCCATTCTGGTTACTATCAACTATGGGTAAAAGAATCGGATGTACCAAAGAAAGCTTTTAAAACCAGGTATAGACACTATGAGTTTCTTGTGATGCCATTCAGCTTGACAAATGCACCTGCAGTGCTTATAGATTTGATGAACAGTATTTTTAGCCTGTACTTAGACATGTTTGTGGTGGTTTTTATAGATGATATTTTGGTTTACTCTCGGAATAAAAATGAACATGCTGAGCACTTGGGAATAGTGTTGCTAACTTTGCGAGAGAAACAACTGTACGCCAAATTCAATAAATGTGAATTTTGTGCTGAAGGTGTTAGAGTAGACCCAAATAAAATTTTAGCCATTGTTAATTGGAAGCCACTGAGGAACGTGTTAGAAGTTTGAAGTTTTTTGGGACCAGCTGGTTATTTTGAAGTTTTTTGGGACTAGCTGGTTATTATCGGAGATTTATAAAAGGTTTCTCAATGATAGCTTCTCTGATGACCCGTTGGTTGCAAAAAGATGTAAAGTTCAAGTGGACTGATAAATGCCAACAGAGTTTTGATAGATTAAAAGCTTTATTGATAGAAGCACCAATATTAGTCCAGCCAGAATCGGGTAAGGAATTTACAGTTTATAGTGATGCGTCATTGCATGGTTTAGGTTGTGTGTTAATGCAAGATGGTAAAGTAGTAGCCCATGCTTCACGACAGCTAAAGCCACATGAAAAGAATTACTCGACCATGATCTCAAATTGGCAGCCATAGTGTTTGCATTGAAAATCTGGCGATATTACTTGTTTGGTGAAAATGTCACATATTCACTAATCATAAAAGTCTAAAATATTTGATGTCATAGAAAGATTTGAATTTGAGATAGCGCAAATGACTTGAATTATTGAAAGACTATGATCTTGTAATTGACTACCATCCGGGAAAAGCCAACGTAATGGCAGATGCTTTGAGCAGAAAATCCCTATATACTTTGTGAGCAATGAATACCGATTATCATTGTCTGGTGATGGTTCAATCATAGCTGAGTTAAAAGCTAGACCAACATTCTTACAACAAATTTCTGAAGCTCAAAAAATGATAGTAAGTTGCAAGCAAAACGGATACAAAGTGAACCGACTTCTGACTCAGAATTTTAGATCGGGACCGATGGTTGTTTATTATTTAAAGGCAGAGTATATGTACCGAAAAGTTCAAAACTAGTGTAGAAGATTTTGAATGAAGCTCACAATGGTAACATGTCTATACATCCTCATAGTAATAAGATGTATAATGATCTGAAAAAGATGTACTAGTGGCTGGGAATAAAACAAGATATTTCTGAGTTTGTATCTAAGTGTTTGATATGTTAGCAAGTAAAAGCTGAATATCAGTTGCCTTCTGGACTATTACAACCGATTACAATACCGAAATGGAAATGGGAAAGATTTACTATGGACTTTGTAATAGGATTACCCCTATCTTCAAGGAAGAAAGATGCCATTTGGGTAATTGTTAATCGGTTGACAAAGTCTACACATTTTATTCCGATACGTATGGATTCTTCCTCAGATAAATTGGCTAAATTATATGTTTCTGAGATTGTCAGATTGCATAGAGTGTCTGTCTCCATTATTTCGGATAGAGATCCTTGGTTTACATCTTGATTCTAGAGAAAATGGCAAGAAGCTCTGGGTACTCAGTTATAGTTTAGCACTGCATTTCATCCCCAAACAGATGGTCAATCTGAACGGGCAATACAGATCTTGGAAGGTGTTGTATACTTGAGTTTGAAGGTAACTGGGAAAAGTATTTGTCTTTGGTTGAATTTGTTTATAATAACAGTTATCAGTCTACTATTAAAATGGAATCGTATGAAGCTTTGTATGGTCACAAATGTAGAACTCGATTGTATTGGACAAAACTCAATGAGAAAAAGTTACATGGAGTTAACTAGGTTCGAGAGACCGAGGAAAAAGTGAAAGTAATTCAGGATAGTTTGAAAGCAGCCTCTGATCGTTAAAAGTCTTATGCTGATTTGAAGCGAAAAGAAATAGAATTTCAATTCAATGACAAAGTATTCTTGTAAGTATCGCCTTGGAAGAAAGATCTCTGGTTTGGACGCAAAGGAAAACTGAGTCCACGGTTCATTGGACCATATGAGATTATAGAAAGAATTAGACCGGTTGCATATCGGTTAACTTTACCACCAGAACTTGATCGGATTCATAATTTTTTCATGTGTCTATGCTACGGCGATATTGATTTGATCCTTCACATGTTATCTCTCTGACAAAGGTAGAGATTCAGCCTGATAAGACATATGGTGAAGAACCAATCAAAATCTTAGTTCGGGAAACAAAAGAGTTAAAAAATAAAAAGGTTGCTTTAGTAAAAGTTCTTCGACAACGACACGGTATCAAAGAGGCTACCTAGGAGCCGAAGGATACTATGAGGAAGCAATACCCAAATCTTTTTACTGGTAAGATTTTCGAAGACGAAGATCCCTAAAGGGGGGAGAGTTGTAACAGCCTATTTTTCAGTGAAATCAGAACAGTGGTTTGGGACCACAAATCCGATTCAAAAATAAGGTTTATTTTTATTTCATTATATTGTCCGTAATATAATAGACATGTCGTGTGAAAATTTTGATACGAAAATTTTATCGATTAAGTGTTTAATTACGAGAAGGACTAAATCGCATAAAATGTGAAAGTAGAATTCTAGTAGTTATAAAGATCAAATAGCTATGGAAATCAAAACTAGAGGTTCTTATACGGTAATTAGACCATTAAGAAAAGTATGTAGATTTTTCTTGGTGACTCATCTATGGAAATATAGAAAAAGGGCAAGGACTAAATTGGAAATAGCAAAATACTTAATTAAATAAAAGATGAAAAGAAAATATATCATTTTATTTTCATCATCTTCCACCTAAAAACACATGGAAACCGTAGGTGAGAGGAAAGAAACTTTCAAGGCCTAATTGGGTAAGTTTCCTTGTCTCGTTTTTAGTAATTTTAGTATTTTTGAAACAGGGATAGCTTAATCTCTCTATTTGAGGGATTAATTTGAAAAGTTATCAAGGTATGAAAAATGGTTCATGGATGTATATGCTGGAAAATAAAAATTTATGGTAGAAAATGAAAGATTATTGATAGACAAATAACTTTTACAACGTGATTTTTGATGAAAACATGATTTAGGTACTAACATGAATAGTTATAAAATTTGATAAAAAATTTTGAAATTTTATGAACACATGTGCTGGAAAATTTGTAATGGGGCTTTGGCTAGGCTTGGAATAGGGAGTAATTTGCACAAGTCTCATTTTCTGGGCCTAGGGACAAAATCAGAATTTATGGAAAGTTAGGGGCAAAATAGTAATTTTTCCTAGGACGTAAATTAAGTCCATTTAAATATGAAATGTGTGAAATTGATGGTTAAATTCATTTATATAGATCTGGACAACACTAATTCAAGGTTAGATTGAGGAAAAGAAAAGGTTTCGAATTAGTAGACTTTTTACGGGAACTAGTGTCAATGTAAGTTCGTGTAACCTAATTAAGCATGTAATTATGTTAATTGAATGTTGTGTTTGTATATATGTGAGTTATATTGATGTGCTTTACTTGTATGCTATGATGGAGAATTTGATACATGCTTGAAATAGTGATAAAGGGTTAAGTCCCGATTGAATGTTGAATTCCGATGATTATATGTGCTTTCCCAAAACTAATAGGGTCCTACATTTGTTGCGGATGAGATTTAGCTCAGACAGGTAAACCCAATGACCTTGTTATAGAAAGGATTTAGCTCAGACGAGAACACCTCTGAGCATACTTTATGATTAGTGTTTAGCCTGGACTGGTAATCCTAATCTAGCTCCTCTGAGCTTATATTATATAAAGGATTTAGCCTGGACTGGTAATCCTGTTATACAATATGTGGCTCGAGAGTGTGTTCCTTGATTAAGTGCCATAATGGGTACCATTGAATAAGAATTGATGGATTAGGGAATCGTACACCTCGAGTGTATTACTTAAGCATCCATTGGAAATTCAATGATTCAACGGACATAAAACTCTAGACATGACATGAGAATTATGAGATGAAATGATAATGCCTTGAAAGTGTATTGCATGATGAGCTCATCTATTCTCACTTGTTGTATATGTAAACTTTGTGACTAACATGTTTGATTGGATGCATCTGTTTAGGCAATTTAGCCAAATGAATGGAATACTTGTTATTGTATGCTTAGATTTAATAAACGGTATTGGTAAGTTTAGTTTCCATTATATGAACTTACTAAGCATGTAATGCTTAGTCCATTTTATTTTCCTCTATTTTATAGTGCTCAGAAGCTCGTGAAGGTTAGAGATCACTAGAGCATCATAACACTATCAACTGGTCATCTTGGGTATACTTAGTAAAAGCATTTTGGTATAATGGCATGTATAGGACAATTTGGCCAATAGTGGCTTGAAATGTTATTTTGTAATCTAGCCATTAGAATGGCTAGTAATGGTTCATTTTGGTATAAGTAGATTATTATGATATATACATATATACACATGTGTTATGTTAAGAATATGTGTTCAATGTTGTGAATGCCTCAGTTAAACTAAGTTAAGGTTGTGATCATGTAAGCTTGTAGTGATATGCCTTATGAATGATGGAAATTGTCCAATTTTGAATGCTTGAATTGGTTGGTATTGGATGTGTGTTTCAAGTGCAGGTCTTGGGTGAAATTTGGGTGAGAAATAGAGCTAGAAATGGCTTTATTTTGTCCACATGGGCAGACACACAAGCGTGTGTCTAGATGTGTGTGACACACAGCCTGGTAACATGGGCATATGGTTAGGCCTTGTGTACCCTGCACCTTAATTTTGAGAAATAGACTACTCAGAATTGAGCAAACGGGCAGAGACATGGGCACAGGCGTGTGTCTTGGCCATGTGAAACCTGCACCTATTTTCATATTGAATTAATTAACCACATGGCCTAACACACGGGTGTGTGGCATGGCCGTGTATGCAAGTCAAAGAGTTACACAGGGTCAAACAAGGCCTCCAACACAGGCATGTCCCAGGGTCACACAGGCGTGTCCCCTTGTTCTGTACCTTGGAAATATTTTGAAAAGTTGTGAAAAATTCTAAAAGTTCCCGGTTAAGTCCCGAATCGATTCTAATACTCGTATTAGACCTCAAGGGTCCAATCAAGGTACGTTATGAATGATCTCAGTAAATGAATAGTATTTTACATAAGTTATTTGTAAATGTTTCTAAATGTTCTGGTAATGCTTCGAAACCGTGTTCCGACGAAGGATGCGGGTTGGAGGTGTTACAGTCATTTCCCTTAATTTTTTTTCCATCATAGGTGACTAATTGTGGTGTATGAGTATCTTAAAAGGACCTACTATACAATGTCTTAATGTAGGCTAACTTGCTTTTGAGTCCCATATGTTGTAGGCACTTGAGACTTGCTCCCATATTTGTCTTTGTCTAAGGACCTGGGCTTGGATTAAGATTTGGATGTAGCCTTAGAATGTGAGGTAGGAGGTGAATAAGCTATGGTGTGCTAAATTTTTAGTTGTAGTTAAACGCAAAAGGGTTAACAAGATAGCTTTGCATCAAAAGGGGAAAGGGAAACAACTTTGCATCAAAAGGGGAAAGGGAAACAATCTTACTAGATATTTCTTATTTTTTTAGCCAGTATGAGTAGAGATTCTCATCGAGTAAAGACATGGCTTTTAGTATCATTTCTGGTAGATGATGACAATTGTTGATGTGTGCTTTGGGGTAGACAATTTAGGGTGGTTCATAGCTTGAAGGTGTTGAAAGTTGCTAATGTAATTACTCTTTTAGAGAGAAGAGATAGTTAAGGTGTGTAACACCCCCTAACCCCGAACCATCGCCGGAACAGAGTTACGAGGCATTACCGGACGTATTAGACAACTTATGAATAATTCACTAATAAAATAACATTCATAGCATAATTTGATTACTAAATCCCTATATTGAACTATTCAAATCTAAATCTTACATTTAAGTGAAACGGGACCCGTTGAAGTATTCCATTTTTTTTAATGAATTTCGACAACATTTCTGCTTATTTTTACATAAATCCCCCTGCAATTAAAACCATATCCATTTCAAGCATAACTAATTCAACCAAATTATTCCACACATTCATTTTCTATTCTAAATACCTCTAATCAACTTACTCAACATAATATCAATTTAAATTTATCATTGTACTAATTAAATTGAAATGGATAAACTTTTTTTCATTATAATTCTTAGACTTGTAATTCTAATATTTTAAAACATTTATATTCAAAACATAATAACCTTTATACACATCCTATGTACATGCCACATTACCAAAAGAAAATATACATCACCAAAAAGTTTGCAGAACTCGAGTCTGGCTTTGGATGCTGGTTCAGTACTTCACTTCTACAACCTGCGCACGGAAACAACCGTACGCTGAGTATGCATATACTCAGTGGTATCACTATAATTCAGTTTATAATTAAATATATTAAATCACACACATACTTTTACATTACAATTATCATCACTTAATGAACAATTCAATCTTTCATGTTATCATTCAATTATATATATATACCATTCTTATTTCTTTATTTCAATTCCCAACTTTCACATAGGACATATTATTTAAATATAGTTTTATTAACTTGACTCGGACTCGGCGGATACACGGATTCCAACCAACACACCAGTACGGCACATAGTGCCTCATCAGCCGAAGCCGGAACAGCAACAGTAACAGTACGGTATACAGAGTACCTCATCGGAACAAATCCATAACAGTAACAGTAACAGTAACGGTAACAGTATTCGACACACAAAGTGTCGAATCGGTAACAGTAATGGTAATAGTAACAGTAGTCGGCACATAAGTACCTGATCAGTAAGCCGGCAAAAACCCGTACTCTTCCATATCCTATGGCATGCCAACTATATCCGACTAGCGCGACTAGTTAATAGGGTATTTAAATCATTTTTCAGTGTAATTTCCATTTCGATTCAATATTAATTATAATTTATTATTTTGATCAATTTTCATAATAATATAGTAATTTACTTCATTAGAAAATTTACAGTTCAATGCAATATACTAACATTATTTAGTAATTTCACAGTTCAATTCGGTATTCAATACAATATTCAGAATCCAATAATTCAGTTCAGTATCAATCTCAATTTTAATACCCAATCAGAAATTTTATTATTTCATTAAATACTTACCTTAAAATACTTACCACATATTCATATTAAATTAAACACATATTAATTATAAAGCTTGAAATATAGTGATACAAACCAGAATTCTTTTCGTATTTAATCCTCGACGATCTTTCCTTTTCCTTTTTGGGCCGATGCTTCAGGCTCGATATTAGCTACGAAAAATTAAAATAATTTCACAATTATTAGCATAACACAATTTAAATGCTGAAATTTTTATCTAACTTTTACTTTAATTCCAATTTAATCCCAACTAAACCTATATATTTTTCTTTCTCAATTCATACCTTTTTACTACTCAAATTCTTACCAAACTCACATCTAACTACTTAATTTTTATCATATTTTCATAATTTCGAATTTATTTAAATTTAATCCCTAAAACTCAAAACTTATACCTTAGTTTACAATTCAATCCTTTTATTCAATTCTAATCAAAATTTCTATCAAATAAACCCCCAATTTCATCATTTGTTCAACATAAACCCTACCCAAAAATCTATTAACTTTCAAAATTTCGACTTAAATTCAACAGTATTTCACTCTAAGATTGTAAAAACATCAGATTTATAAGAAAAGGACTTGATTAAACTTACCAATTTAATTTTGAACCTTGAAACCTAAATTTACCTTTTTTTCTTCTTTCTCCCCTGTTTCTTCTCTGTTTTCATTTTGATTTCTATTTCTTTTAACTTATTTGTTTCTTTTATATATAATAATAATATAATATAATCTAATCTAATATAATATAATATAAGAATATAATATAATATAATATACTTAATTATTAAATAAATATCTATATATTTTAATCAATAAAATCTTTGATATTTTTCCACGTTAAACCGCCTCAGCTATAGGAAATGGTTTAATTTCCTCTTAAGTCCTTCTAGTTTTTCTTTAATCTATAATTAAACCTTTACCCTTATTCAATTTAATCCTTTTTACTAATTACTCTAAATTACGCTAAATTTACTTAATTAAAACCTAATTAAACACACTACTAGACTCATAAATATTTTTAATAATTATTTTCGAACTTATTTCACTAAGACAGAGGCCCGATAACACATTTTTTCGGTGCCCACGGATTTTGGGTCGTTACATTTCCTCCCTCCTTAAAAAAATTTCGTCTTCGAAATTTTACTTGGAAATAAGTGAGGATACTGTGATCTCATAGTTTCCTCCGGCTCCCACATTACTTCTTCTACACTATGGCTTCTCCACAGTACTTTTACCAGAGGAACTCGTTTGTTTCTTAACTCTTTCACTTCTCGAGCTAGTATTTGAACTGGTTCCTCTTCATATGACAAATCTGGTCTAATCTCAATGTTTTCAGTAGAGATAATATGAGATGGATCTGATCGATACCTTCGTAACATGGAAACATGAAAAATATCATGAATTTGTTGTAATTCTGGAGGTAAAGCCAATCGGTAAGCAACTGGTCCAACTCTCTCTATAACTTCATATGGTCCGATAAACCGAGGACTTAACTTCCCTTTTCGGCCAAATCTTAATACTTTCTTCCAAGGAGAAACTTTGAGAAACACTTTATCCCCGACTGAGTATTCAATGTCCCGACGTTTCAGATCAGCATAAGATTTTTGTTTGTCAAAAGCTGCTTTTAATCTCTGTTGAATTTTCTTGACTGTTTCTTCTGTTTCACGAATCAATTCAGGTCCAATTATCTTCTTTTCATTTAATTCTGTCCAACATACAGGTGATCAACATTTTCTACCATATAGAGCTTCATACGGAGCCATCTGAATACTGGACTGATAAATGTTATTATAAACAAATTCAGCTAACGGCAAGTAACGTTCCCAACCAGATTCAAAATCAATAACAAAAGCTCGAAGCATATCTTCCAAAATTTGAATTACTCGCTCAGATTGCCCATCAGTCTATGGATGAAATGCTGTACTAAAATTAAGTTTAGTACCCAAAGATTCATGTAACTGTTTCCAGAATCTCGATGTAAATCAAGGATCTCGATCAAAAATTATAGAAGCCGGTATACCATGCAACCTTCTAATTTCCCGAATATAGACCTCTGCAAGTTTCTGAAGTGACCAATCCATTCTGACAACTATAAAATGAGCCGATTTTGTGAGTCAATCAACTATTACCCATATAGCATTTTTCTTACTTGCAGACAATGGCAATCCAGTAATAAAATCCATCGTAACACAATCCCATTTCCATTCTGGAATAGTAATTGGCTGTAATAATCCAGTAGGAACCTGATGCTCTGCTTTCACCCGCTGACAAACCGAACATTTACTGACATATTCAACTATATCTTTTTTCATCCCTGGCCACCAGTACAATTCTCATAAATCACGGTACATCTTTGTGCCTTCAGGGTGTAAAGCAAATGGACCATCATGTGCTTCTCGAAGAATTAATTCTTTAATCTCTGAATTGATTGGAATACAAATTCGATCTCAGTATCTCAAACAATCATGCTCATCAATACTAAAATTCCCTGCTGTGTCACTCTGAACCATTTCTTTTTTCTTCATTAACTTATCATCTTCTAATTGAGCTGACTTGATCCGTTCAAACATCACTGGTTTAATTCTTAATTCAGCCAATAAACCTCTATCATGACTAATACTGAGTTGTGCAAACATCGCTCCCAATTCAATTATTGCTTTCCTACTTAATGCATCAGCTACCACGTTAGCTTTACCTGGATGGTAATCAATAACACAATCATAATCTTTTAAAAGTTCTATCCATCGATGCTGCCTCAAATTCAACTCTTTCTGTGATAGAAGATACTTGAGACTTTTATGATCTGTATAAATGTAACATTTTTCACCGTATAAATAATGTCTCTATATCTTTAAAGCAAAGATCACGACTGCTAATTCCAGACATGTGTCGGATAATTATGTTCATGTGGTTTCAATTGCCGAGAAGCATAAGCTATCACTTTCCCATTTTGCATCAGTACACACCCGAGCCCATTTAAAGAAGCATCGCTATACACAATAAAATCTTTTCCTGATTCTGGCAAGTCAAAACTGGTGCCTCTGTCAGCATCTGTTTCAATTTCATAAAGCTTTCTTGACTTTGATCATTCCAAACAAATGGAACATTCTTTTGCAATAATTTTGTCATCGGTAAAGCTATTTTTGAAAATCCATTCACAAACCTTCGATAATACCCAGCTAATCCAAGAAAACTACGTACCTCTAACACATTTTTGGGAGTCTTCCACTGAACGATTGCTTTAATCTTCTTTGGATCCACTCTAATTCCATCTTCTGATACCACGTGACCAAGAAATACCACCTCTGATAACCAAAATTTGCATTTACTCAATTTCCCATACAATTGTTTCTCTCGTAAGGTTTATAGAACAATTCGAGATGCTGCTCGTGTTTAGATTCGGACTTTGAATATACCAAAATGTCATCAATAAAAACTACCACAAACTGATCCAAGTACGGATGGAAAATTCGATTCATAAGATCCATAAAAGCAGCTGGGGCATTTGTTAACCCAAATGGCGTCATTACGAACTCGTAATGACCATATCTTGTACGAAATGCTGTCTTCGGTACATCACTTTCTTTCACCTTTACCTGATAGCAGCCCGATCTTAAATCAATCTTTGAAAATAATGAAGCTCCTTTCAATTGATCAAATAAATCATCAATACGTGGTAATGGATATTTATTTTTGATTGTCACCTTTTTTAATTTCTGATAATCAATACACAACCGCATCGAACCATCTTTCTTTTTAACAAATAACACTAGAGCTCCCCACGGTGAGGTACTAGGTCGTATAAAACGTCGTTCCAGTAAATCTTGCAGTTGTACAACTCCTTCAATTCAGTAGGTGACATACGATATGGAGGTATTGACACTAGATCTGTACCCGGGTATACTTCAATTGCAAATTCTACTTCTCTGTCAGGTGGCAATCCCGGTAACTCTTCAGGGAATACATCTGGAAAGTCACATACAGTTCTAATCTGACTACACTGACTTCCGACTGAATTAGAATTAATAACATATGCCAGATATGTTGTACAACCCTGATGAAGCAACTTATTAACTTTAATCGTTGATATGATTCGAGCTAACCCACTGGTACGAATTCCATTTACCTCAACACTATCACCATCTTCAGTCTAAACGCTAAATTTCTTTTTATAACAGTCCAAAATTGCCCCATGTTCAACTAACCAGTCCATACCCAGTCTGACATCGAAATCCCCAAAAGGCATTATTAATAAATCCACCAGAAAAGTTTTATCATATATCATTAGCAGACATCTGGGGCACACCTGATTAACTAATATTGTTTGCCCCAATTGGCGTGATACTTCTATTGAAACTTTATACATTTCTATTTTTAATTTCCCCGACTCTACTAATTTTGAATTAATATATGAGTGTGAAGATCCAGGATCAATCAAAGTATAAATAGGCTCAGAATACAGTAAAAATATACCTGTCACCACATCGTGAGCATTGTCTTCTTCCCGGGTTCTGACTACATAAGCTCTAGCTGGAGCTCTGGCTTCAGATTGTTGTGTGGCTATATCACTACTTCTACCAACTCCTCCTCTCCTCGAAACAGAACCTCCTCTAGACATTCCTCTACCTCTGGTAGTTGATACCGATCTCTGAGATGTGGTAGGTGTACTACTCTGAGCTCTCGGACAATCTTTAACAAAGTGTTCAGTAGAGCCACAGCGGAAACATCCTCCTGTTTTCTTCCAGCATTCACCAAAATGTCTTTTCCCACAATAATCGCATTTAGGATTTTCACTTTCTCGGGACAGAGCTTTTACACTACCGGTAGAGATAGTAATCTGTTTTCCTCTACTTCTGTCACCCATATCAGACCGAAAGCTTGATCTCCAACCACCTCGTGATTCTCTGAATCTCTTCGGTAATGGATTAGAACTGGTAGTTCCCATACGTTTTCCAGCTGATTTACCAATTTCTGAATTTTCATCCGGACCCAGTACTTGTTCTATCATTTTTACTCGCTCAAGCAGATCAACAAATTCAGTAATTCTGAGACTTACCAATTGAATCTTGATTTCATCTCGCAGTCCCCATAGAAATCGTTTACAACTATCAGCCTCGGTTAGAACATATTCTAAAGCATACCTGCTCAATCTAGAGAACTCTCGCTCATAATCCAGTACTGACATATTCCCCTGTTTCAACACTAAAAACTCTTGCTTTTTCTCTTCGATGTACAATTCCCCAATATACTTCTTCTGAAATTCTTTTTGAAACAAGTCCCAGGTTACCTGATCATCCGGAAAATGTCTAACCACAGATTCCCACCAGAGATACGCTTCTCCTTGTAACAGTGATACATCACATATCAGATTCTCTCGGGGGGTGCAGTCTAATTGTTGCAAAACTCTTTTTGTTGTTTCCATCCAATTTTCAGCAGCGGACGGATCAACTTCTTTTAATCCCTAAAATTTCGTGGCACCATATTTTCGTAGCTGTTTAATTGGGGCCTGTCTGACAGTAGGTACAGATGTAGTAGCAGGTATAGTTCTCACTGTATGCTGTAATGCATCAGCTATATCTCTTAACAGTTGTGAGGTATTTCTTTCTCTCCCTACGTTAGGAAGTTGATTATTTAACGGATTCACACTAGGTGTAGCAGATTCAGTTTCTTCTAATTCTCGACTTCCAGTATACATTTCCTGTTCAACATTATCCATTCTTTCATCTGACATTTTATCTATAAAACAAAATCAAATAAATATATTAGCATACGAAAACCCGACTCAGTTTCGATTTAAATGTGGCATGTACTTCTAGACTCATTTACGAGCTTGATTTAGTCCGAGAATCAGCTAAACCTTAGCTCTGATACCAATAATTGTAACACCCTCTAACCCTGAATCGTCGCCGAAATAGAGTTACGAGCCATTACCGGACGTATCAGACAACTTATGAATAATTCACTAATAAAATAACATTCATAGCATAATTTAATTACTAAATCCCTATATTGAACTACTCAAATCTATATCTTACATTTAAGTGAAATGGGACTCGTTGAAGTATTCCATTTTTTTTTTATGAATTTCGACAGCATTTCTGCTTATTTTTACATAAATCCCCCTGCAATTAAAACCATATCCATTTCAAGCATAACTAATTCAACCAAATTATTTCACACATTCATTTTCTATTCTAAATACCTCTAATCAACTTACTCAACATAATATCAATTTAAATTTATCATTGTACTAATTAAATTGAAATGAATAAACTTTTTTTCATTATAATTCTTAGACTTGTAATTCTAATATTTTAAAACATTTATATTCAAAACATAATAACCTTTATACATATCCTATGTACATGCCACATTACCAAAAGAAAATATACATCACCAAAAAGTTTGCTGAAGTCGGGTCTGGCTTTGGATGCTGGTTCTGTACTTGACTTCTACAACCTGCGCACGGAAACAACCGTACGCTGAGTATGCGTATACTCAGTGGTATCACTATAATTCAGTTTATAATTAAATATATTAAATCACACACATACTTTTACATTAACTTAATGAACAATTCAATCTTTCATGTTATCATTCAATTATATATATACCATTCTTATTTCTTTATTTCAATTCTCAACTTTCACATAAGACATATTATTTAAATATAGTTTTATCAATAGGTTTATTTCATTTATCCCTATTAACTTGACTCGGACTCGGCGGATACACGGATTCCAACCAACACACCATTACGGTACATAGTGCCTCATCGGCCGAAGCCGGAACAGTAACAGTAACAGTAACAGTACGGTACACAAAGTACCTCATCGGAACAAATCCGAAGCAGTAACAGTAACAGTAACAGTAACAGTATTCGACACACAAAGTGTCGAATCGGTAACAGTAATGGTAACATAACAATAGTCGGCACATAAGTGCCTGATCAGTAAGACGGCAAAAACCCGTACTCTTCCATATCCTATGGCATGCCAACTATATCTGACTAGCCCGACTAGTTAATAGGGTATTTAAATCATTTTTCAGTGTAATTTCCATTTCGATTCAATATTAATTATAATTTATTATTTTGATCAATTTTCACAGTAATATAGTAATTTACTTCATTAGAAAATTTACAATTCAATGCAATATACGTAACATTATTTAGTAATTTCACAGTTCAATTCGGTATTCAATACAATATTCAGAATCCAATAATTCAGTTCAGTATCAATCTCAATTTTAATACCCAATCAGAAATTTTATTATTTCATTAAATACTTACCTTAAAATACTTACCACATATTCATATTAAATTAAACACATATTAATTATAAAGCTTGAAATATAGTGATACAAACCAGAATTCTTTTCGTATTTAATCCTCGACGATCTTTCCTTTTCCTTTTTGGGCCGATGCTTCAGGCTCGATATTAGCTACGAACAATTAAAATAATTTCACAATTATTAGCATAACACAATTTAAATGCTGAAATTTTCATCTAACTTTTACTTTAATTCCAATTTAATCCCAACTAAACCTATATATTTTTCGTTCTCAATTCATACCTTTTTACTACTTAAATTCTTACCAAACTCACATCTAACTACTTAATTTTTATCATATTTTCATAATTTCAAATTTATTTAAATTTAATCCCTAAAACTCAAAACTTATACCTTAGTTTACAATTCAATCCTTTATTCAATTCTAATCAAAATTTCTATCAAATAAACCCCCAATTCCATCATTTGTTCAACATAAACCCTACCTAAAAATCTATTAACTTTCAAAATTTCAACTTAAATTCAACAGTATTTCACTCTAAGATTCTAAAAACATCAGATTTATAAGAAAAGGACTTGATTAAACTTACCAATTTAATTTTGAACCTTGAAACCTAAATTTTCCTTTTTTTCTTCTTTCTCCCCTGTTTCTTCTCTGTTTTCGCTTTCATTTCTGTTTCTTTTAACTTATTTGTTTCTTTTATATATAATATAATATAATATAATATAATATAATATAATATAATATAATATAAGAATATAATATAATATAATATAATATAATATAATATAATATAATATAATATAATATAATATAATATACTTAATTATTAAATAAATATATATATTTTAATCAATAAAATCTTTGATATTTTTCCACATTAAACCGCCTCAGCTATAGGAAATGGTTTAATTTCCTCTTAAGTCCTTCTAGTTTTTCTTTAATCTATAATTAAACTTTTACCCTTATTAAATTTAATCCTTTTTACTAATTACTCTAAATTAAGCTAAATTTAC